>NC_058130.1:52602188-52638670 GCF_016433145.1 Gracilinanus agilis
GAGAGAGAGAGAGAGAGAGAGAGAGAGAGAGAGAGAGAGAGAGAGAGAGAGAGAGAGAGAGAGAGAGAAGAGAGAGATGGGGGAGGACAGAGACAGATAGAGAGACTGAGACAGAGAAGGAGTAGACAGATACTCCAAAGATTTATATAATTGTTTGCATGTGGTCTGGTCCATTGGCTTGTAAGCTCTTTGAGAATAGGGATGTTTTTACCGTTCCTATCCCCAGTGCTTAGCACAGTACCTGGCACAAAGCAGGGAGCTTAATAAATCTTCACCAACTAATTTAACCTTATGATCTTTAGCATAAGTTCTTCTTCTATGAACCTCACTTTCCTCATCTATAAAATGGGGATGAGAAATGTTCTTTAAGGTCCCTTTTGGCTTTAACAGTCAATAAGTCTATGAGGAACCTACTTGTCCAAAAAAAGTATAGGTTCTGATGGGAGTCAACATCGTTCAAAATATGGTTCTGTCTAGAGGAGAATCTGGCTCTCTCATACACAAACCCTATTTATATAGCAGCCTTCTAAATTCTTTCATTCAGGCCTTCTCCTGATGACAAGAATGCATTCTTTTCTCTTTTCTGCTTATTGAAATCTTCTCTTCAACAAATCAAGTGGGATACATTCTTTTTGTGGGGCAGAATTATTTTTCATTCGTCTTTGTGTCTCCAGTGCCTGGCACTGTACTTTCTCCACCCCCCAAATTTCAATATCCAACTGAAAGGGTTCTCCTCTCCTCAAATTTCCCTAGATAATCTAATTTCTCCTTTATTCCAATGCATCGTGTCTTGTATCACATCTATCTGTGTACCTATCACACACTCCTAGTACACTATAAGCAAGGGTATATTCTTTTTTTAAAATTCTTACCTCCTGTCTTTGAATTGATACTGTGTATTGCTTCCAAGGCAAAAGAGCAGTAAGAGTTAGGGAATGGGGGTTAAGTGACTTGCCCAGGGTTACACAGCTATGAAGTGTCTAAGGTTAGATTTCAACCCAGGACCTCCCATCTCTAGGCCTGGCTCTCTATTCACTGAGGCACCCAGTTATCCCTGTCCTTTTTTTAAAAAAACTAGGACAAAGCTTTACCCATAGCAGATCCTTAATAGAAACTTAGCTTGTTGGTTGATCAATAAATCTTTGTGGAATTGAATATTATGTGGAATACCTTAACTTTTCAAAATTCGTCCTCACATCCATTTGTTTGCTTAATCCTAACAATTTTATCAGGTTAAATAAAGGTTTCACCATACCCTAAGATGGAGAAGACTGAGGAACTATCAGAGTTAAGGATTTTGCCTACAACTAAGAAAGCCAAGTTTCCTGATTCTCATCCCAGGCTCATCTGTTTGTCTCCATCAGTCTGTTATTTCTAGTTTCCCCTTTTTCAATGCTATTCTGATGCCAATGACTTCAGCAGATAAGTTCAATAGAGGACCTTCATTTCTAGATCATTGAAGGAGGGAGCTCTTCAGTGGTTATCATTAAGGAGTCCAGTTCTCCAACCAAAGGTTTAAAGTATCATAAAGAGTAAAAGGAAAAGGTTTTCAAGAAGGTGGGAGAATCTCCCCTTTAGAAGTAAAGGGAGGATTTTCTCTCCTTCTCTGACCAGCTTCCATTCTCATCATCTTTCAAGATCTAATCAGGCTTGGTATCTTCTAAGTATCTTCTGCCCCCCTGATTAGACTCCTCAGACATCTTATTTCCTACCTGCTGCACTGATTTTGGACTTCTTTGACTTATCTACAATCCCCCACTCACCAAGTATGTCTCCTGTTTTCTTCAGTTTCTTTTGAGTGTTGTCTTCCACCACTGATTATAAGTTCCCTTAAGGCAAAGACCATCTTTCTTTTTCATTTTTGTATCTTCCACATTTGGCAGAGTGCCTGACACATAGTAGGCACTTTAAAAATATTTATCAACAAGCCACATTGTAGAGTCTCCAACAACAACAAAAGACAATGAGGATGGGAGGGCAGCTGGGTAGCTCAGTGGATGGATAGCCAGGCCTAGACAGGAGGTCCTGGTTTCAAATCTGGCTTCAGACATTTCCCAGCTTTGTGACCCTGGGCAAGTCACTTAACCCCCGTTGCCTGGCTCTTACCACTCTTCTGCCTTGGAGCCAATACACAGTATTGATTCCAAGAGGGAAGGCAAGGGTTTTTTAAAAAATAATAAAAAATTTAAAAAAAAAGACAATGAGGATGATGTGTGAGCCTTAGACAGTAAAGACAAATTATATTCCCCACAGATACATTTGCCAGAGTCTAGAGGTAGGTTTAATCAATTATATTTCAACAGACATATATTAGTACCTATGTACCAGATCTTGTGCCAGGGTTCAGGGATAAAAGGACCAAAATGAAATGGTTCCTGCCCTTAAAGAACTTATATTCCTTGGAGGAGATATAATAGGAAGAAGAAAAAAGAAGAGGAGGAGGAGAAAGTGGAGGAAGAAGAGGAGGAGGAAAAGTTGCTAGCATTTCTATAGTGCCTCAGGGCATTAAAAGGACTTTGCATGCTATGTTGTTTGCTTGTCACAACAACTCAGGCTAATAGAGGTTAAATAATTTGCCCAGGGTCACAAAGCTAGGAAAAACTGAGGCAAGATTTGGACCTAGTTTTTCTTGATTCTGTCTCACACTCTATTCGATATATCACCTACCTGCCTAAATAAGTACACACACATACAGAATACATATACACATACACACACATACCTAAACAAGTACATATGTATACATGCATACACGAACATACACATGCATATACATACAAGTATACATATACCATATGCATATACATACTCCCTTTGGGAAGAAGCATACATTGTCTTTTTTCTTTTTCAAGCTCTTACCTTCTGTCTGTATCAATTCTTTTTTTTTACCCTTACCTTCTGTCTTAGAATCAATACTAAATGTTTGTTCCAAGGCAGAAGAGCAGTAAGTGCTAAGCAATTAGGGTAAAATGACTTGCCCAGGGTCACACAGTTAGGAAGTATCTAAAGTCACATTTGAACCCAAGACCTCCTATCTCTAAGCCCAGCTCTCAGTCCACTGAGCCACCTAGCTGCTTCCTTAGTACCAATTCTAAGACAGAAGAATGGCAAGAGCTAGCAAACAGGGTCAATTGACTTACCTAACCTCACACAGCTAGGAAGTATCTGAAGTCAAATTTGAACTCAGGACCTCCTAACTCCAGTCCTGGCACTCTATCCACCGTGGCACCTAGCTGCTCTAGAAGCACCCATTTTCCATGGAGCTCAGACCCACTTTCAAGAAGAGCTGAAATTCCAAGGTATTGTGGACCTTGGCAACAGGAGGATGTTTTCTTGCTAACCTAGTCCTTTTGGTTTTGCCATTTTTGCAGTGAAATGTCTCATCAATTTTACATTTTCCCAAAGAGAGACACCTCAGGCAGAAGCAGCTAGCTCTAAGGCACTGCTCAGCCCACCCAAAGTAGATGTCAAAGCAACAACAACAGTACCTGATCTTCATGACCCTCTACTGCTCCTGAAGGGACCCATTGAGAATGGTATCATTCTCAAATGCAAAGTGGGGGTGCTCAAATGAGCAATGGGAGGGACATGAAATGGTGGGGGCTAAGGAACAAAGCCTAATCTGAAAAATGAATCCTCCTCACCTCCTGTTTGCAGAGGACATTGATTTATGTCTGTTTCCTGAGTCAGAAGTGCCTTCCAATTGGTTCCATTACATCAAGTAATTATGGCGCATCTTTCTGGCTCCGGTTGTAGCCTTCCCATGGCGGCTGCTCAACCACTTACAAAGGGAAGATTAGAGCCTAATAACAGATCATTGAATGTTATCAGGAAACAGGACCTCCAAGATTCTCTAACACCAGGGATTTTTAACCATTTTGGCATCGTGGACCCCAGGAAATGTGTGGTAAAGCCAATGGACCCTTCCCAGAATGTTTTTTAAATATATAAAAATACATGGAGGGCAGCTGGGTGGCTCAGTGGATTGAGAGCCAGGTCTAAAGATGGGAGATCTTGAGTTCAACTCTAACCGCAAACACTTCCTATCTATATGATCCTGAGCAAGCCACTTAACCCCCATTAACTAGCCCTTACTGTTCTTCTGACTTGGAACCAATACATAGTATTGATTCTAAGGTGGAAGGTGAAGGTTAAAAAATATATATGTATATATATATATATATGGAATTGCAAAGGAAAACAATTTTGTTGAATGTCATTTTTTAAAAATTGTAAGTTAATAGAGTCCTTGTGAACCTGCATCTGGCCCACTTTTTATGGGATAACTGAGTCCAAAGAAGAACCACAAGGTCCGTGGGTCACTGATTTAGTCCTCAGAGACCCCAAGAATCATCTAACCCTTTCTTTTTACAGATAAGGGAACTCGGGCTCAGAGAGATCATGATGCCTCCATGGCCACCCAGCAAGGTAATGGCCATGGCAAGTCAGCAAGTCCAAGTTAAGCCATGAGGGACCCCTGAGGACAGCTCCTACCTAAGGTTATCACACTGAGATAGACCATCATCATCCTCAACAGCATTTTTATAGGGGGAAAGGAACAAGCATTTATTAAACACCTACTACATACCAGAAGCATTACAAAAATTATCTCACTTGTTCCTCAAAACAACCCTGGCAAGTAGGTGCTATTATTAGTCCCATTTTACAGTTGAGGAAACTGAGGTAGAGATAAATTAAATTACTTGCTCAAGGTCACACAGCCAGTAAGTATCTAAGGCTAGATTTCAACTCAGATCTTCCTCAGTCTAGTGCTTTATTCGCGGTATCCTTTAGCTGTCTTGTTCCTTCAAACAACTCAAAGGAATGGCTCTCTAATGGTAGATGCTTCTCAGTATTTCTCAGACCCAGCCACACAAGCAGCTTTCTGTATAAGGGGAAATGCCTGCCTTTTCTTTCAACTCTATAAGAATCATCAGGATCAATAAAATGGACATAAACACTTTTGGTAATGGATATGAAAGTGAAATAATTAGAGAAACTGAAACTCCCCCCCCCCATCTACTCATTGGTTTAGGATCCAACATAGACAGACAAACAGAAGGGACCTCAAAAGATATCACATCCATCATTTTAGAGATGAGGAATCAAGGCTAAGGTCATAAAGGGAATAGTCCAAATTTACAAAGTTCACAAACTGTAGAGTCAGAATTTGAACTCAGGCTTTCTGACTCCAAGGTGTATTTTCCACTGTACCATGAAGGGCATATGAGAGATGGGGGGAAAAGTGGACTGTTAAGAGTGAGGAATTGATTAGTACAAGGGAAATTTACTGCCTCCCCACCCCAAGTAGACATAAAAGGGGAAAGATTTGTTGGCCTGAGTAAGAGCCCTCAAAACCTAAACAAGTGGTCCATCATCCCTTCTCCTCGATTATGCCTGGGGCATCAGCACAGGTCCAGCCTCATCATTAGCCAACAATCTAAGCTTCCATTCATCCCTTTACTTGGTAGTTGTTCAGGATATATTGGCATAATCCTTAGTCAACTCCTCATGCAAACTATCTGGCCATTGTCCATGGTGGCTTCTCTTCCTTCTTCCTAGGGATATAAGGTACAAGGACAAGAATGGGGGGATTCTGGGTAAACTGGCTCATCAGCACTCAACATCTTGCTTCTCTAAGATTTCCATTGCAATGCTTCTGGACCTAACCATATTACGTAAAATGAAAACAATGATAACTGAAATAATGAATTCCTTTATAAATTTTATTTTTATTCCAAATTTAACAAACACCAAACAAAATAGCATTTCCATAGATATAGTAGATTTAACAAAAAAATACATGCAAGCACAAATCTCTGTCGTGTACAACTTGCTTTTCCTTCTGAGTATTGAATAAATTCACCTTGTAGTTTTCCTGCTTCTATTCTGCCATATTGGCTCCCGAGGTATGACTTCTTAGATAAAAAGTGAGATATCGAGTTAGATGGCTCTCATTTTAGCCATTCATCTACAACTCCTGCAGCTGAAGGGCGAAAGAAGACAGCAGCAGCAGAGGAAGGAACACCCAAAGAAAAGGAAAAACAGGAGAGGGGCTACAAAAATTGTGTTCTAATTACGGCAATTAGAGACAGCCAGCTGAAAAAGGACTTTGGCTGAATCCACTTGTAGTTTTCAGAGATCTAAAAGGTCACATCCACAAGATTGTTATAAGGCATAAATAAAATACTTAAGATGCAAAGTGCTTTAAATGTTAAGATTCTATATGTACAGAGACTTGTTGCTTATAGAGTTTTATGAAGGTCTTGTCTAATTCTAGGAGTCTCCAGTGCTGATGGGCAGAGGGAGAGAGGGGATAGGGAAAGGTCAAAGTAGGAAATCAATCTAGTCAAAGCCTCTCTGCAAACACAATCTCAGGACTTCTAGGAAGCGTAAATGGCTTTCTCTCTGCCAATTATATGTTGCTGGTTTCTATGTTATTTGTTTGGTACAGGAAATGTCCCAAGAATGGGTCATTAACAGTCATTTCCTGGTGGTGCCCGTGTCCCCATGTGTCCCTTGCTGGGTCCCAAGCAAACTACGGTATATGTCAGAAGCCTTCAGTAGGATTGGAGATAGAGGCAGCCTCTATGAATAGGATGGTCAAATATGGGGAGTCCATCAGTCCATTCAGAGATTTCAGAAAATAATAGTGTCCTTCACTCCAGCCCTACCCTCCAGTGATTTAACCATTGAGTCCATTGATATACATAAACCAACCTGAAAGACAAAGGATATTGAGAACATGTGTGACCCATCTCTACTGTCACCTTAAGTTCAAGTGGTCGGTTCTGATCCTGGGAGGTAAAAAAGCAGGTACCTAGGAGAGGTAAGCCAACCCATAGCCACAACCCTGGAATGGCTTAGGGAAGGGGTTCTTTATGCCTGAGAGAACAAAGAACAAAAACTAGAGCTTTTTTGAACTGTACCAATCTTTCCATGCTACAAGGTCAACAAAATGGAGGTCTAGACATTTACTTCAGGTCCCTCTAAATCTCAAAAAAAAAAAAAAAAAAAAAAAAAAAAAGGAATTGTGTATCCAACAAAAAGAAGAATGGCACATCCAAGACAGAATAATTACAGATGTTATCACAGGACAATAAGCCCAAAAGATTTTTTAGCCTTATGAATGAATAGTGGAGAGAGTTGATCTATAGTGCACTTACTCAGCACTCTTCCCCAACCAGTTGCCATACTCTAGCAACTTACAAAAATCAATCCATGGATGAGTATTTTGGTACCCACTCAGGGACTTCCATCCATATATATATATATAATCTTCTGGTCCATCTTACCTAGCACACATCCCCTCACAATCTTTGCAACAAACAACAAGACTTCAACTCTGCCCAGTCAAGTGAAGAGGAAAAGGCAAGGAGGGAGGGAAAATTACAATTTCCTTCCACATGGGATGGATTCTAGGCTAGGGAACCACAAGCTTGCAGAGTCACTGACCAGAACACCCAATGATTCACCCAATCCTCCTCCAATCTTGCAAAACCAGCTGACATTTATTCTACCCAGACAGAGAACTAAGGAATGAAATGAACTGAGGAGTGGGTCAGTGTGTTAATTTGGCCTGAAGAAGTGGAGCCAGTTCTATACCCTCCCAAAGTTATCTTGGGAAGGGTACAAGATTAGTGAAAAAGAACTTACCCAAGGTAGGAGAAGGCTGAGAGAGATTTTAGATGTAGCCCCATTGAAGAGAGAGATGTCAAAAAGGAAGTGACAGGGATACATAAGGAAAAAAAGACTGAAACTACCAAATATCTCAGAAGAGAGAAAATGCAGTTAAAAATCCAGAGCACAAGCAAATAAATCAGCAAAAAAGATACTACAATTAGAAGATGAATACCAATACAAAGAGATTATAAACTTCTCTAAACAAATATTGCAAAACAAAGGAAATTAAACCAAAACCTGCTCAAAAACCCCATGGATTCCCAAGAGGGCATGCATGAAGGAACAGCAGGAGTTTTCAAAATGGTTTAGAATCTTGAGAGAAATTAGAAGAGAACCAAGACCAGTATCTATGGTCTGAATAGCAGAATAGTGGAACTTGAATTCACAGTGGCAATTCTCTCTAAAGAACAAATTTGGAATACAAATCTACAAATTAAATGACAACTAGAAGAAGAGAAGCAAAAAACAATAAAATTAAGTGATCTCTACACAAGCTAAACACATTGATCTCAAAGACAGGATGCCTAAAGATAAATTAAGGATTATTGACCTCCCAGAAGAATATGAAAAGTCAAAGATACTGACCACTGTAATGCAAGAAATAATGCAAGAAAAGTGCAAGAAGTTCTGATAAAGAAAACAAAACGTTAAGCAAAAAAATCTATAGATTTGTCTCCAAAAGAAAGAAAGAAAAAGAAAGAAAGAAAGAAATGTTGCTATAAATAAGCAAGTCTAAGGAAGACAATCTAGCCACTTTTGAATATACCAATTATGAGAAGGTCAGATAAAGAAAGATAAACACAGAGGTTTGGAGAATTCCTTTGTCATCAAAGGCTAAACACTTGGATTCATCGATTTTTGTAGCTATTTCTATTTAGAACAGAGGTGCATTTGGCCCATGAGCAATATATGCCTATTTTTATAAGTACTATAGATTTATAGTTGAGAGAAAGCTTAGAATTCATATAGTCTAGCCCCTTCATCTTACAGATGGGGAAATTTCAGACCAATAAAACTGCTACTTTGAGGTAAGGAAATCTTTTCTCAGCTTCCATCTCAAAGCATCTCATGATGCAGTTTGCTTAGAGTGGACCTTTTTCCTTTAAGGGGAGAAAGAAAACAGTGTTCTATAGTATAGAGGCTACTGGATTTGGATTCAAAAGAAGCTCCTTTCAACTTTTCCAATATTATCCTTTGATCCTATGATTCTATAATCTGGGTTAAAATTCCTCTCTACCTGTTATTGTTCAGTTGTTTCAGTTGTGTCTGACTTTTCTTGACCCCATTTGCTACTTTCTTGGCAAAGATGCTGGAGTGGTTTGCCATTTCCTTCCCCAGCTCATTTTACAGATGAGAAAACTGAGGCAAACAGGGTTAAGTGACTTGCCCAAGATTACAGATCTAGTCAGTCTCTGAGGCTGAATCTGAACTCAGCTTCTTAATTCCAGGTTTGGAACTCTATCAACTATACCACTTAGCTGCCCAAAGTAATTAGTGGTAGTATTATTACTCCCATTTTTTGCGGATAAGAAAATGGAGGCTGTGAGACATTGAATGGTGTGCCCAGAGTCACACAATTGAAAATTGGGAAAGCTGGAATTCAAGGTTAAAGATCACAAAATCTTATACAATCACAGAATCTCTGAACTTAAAGTACTTCAGAATCCTCCAGTTTATTGGTACAAATAAAGAGATCGTTGTCTTAAGACCTTTAGTGAGAGAGGGAGCTCCCTGCCTCAGAGATAGCACATTCCACTTTGAAATAGCTATAATTGTTAGGCAGTTTCTCATTACATTGAGCCCAAATGTCTTTCTCTGTCTCTCTCTGTCTCTCTATCTCTCAGTCTGTCTGTCTGTCTGTCTGTCTCTTCCTCTCCAATTGCTACCCATGACTCCCTACCAAATGGAGCAAATTTAATCCCTTTTAAATACTTAAAATGACTGCTAGTACCTGCCCCCAAGCCTCCTTAATAAAGCAAAGCAACTTTATACACTGGGTTTACCTGATAATCTGTCTCATTCTTACCTCTACCAGCAGGTGAAAAGGACATTTCATCTTTTTCTTCCTCAATTGTAATTTAATACTTTGATTCTACAAGTAAGGAAAACTATGGCTCACAGACATTAAGTGACTCACTCCAAGGATAACAGGTAGGAAGTTTGTTTCAGAGGTAGGCTTTGAGCCCTGGTCTTCTGACTTCAAAGTCATTCTTCTTTCTCCTGTATTACAGTCCATAAACATTTTTCAGCTATCTTCCTTTGAGAGAGATGCTTAGTATGCACTATAAATACTTAGTGTTTCTAGAACTGGATTAAATTATATGGAATCTAATCTCCTGTTGTATGATCTCCAGACCTTCTTAGAAATCTAACCTCAGATGACCTGGGACAAGTTGTTTAACCATGGTTTGCCTCATTTTCCTCATAGGTAAAATGGGAATAATAATAGCATCTACCTCCCATGGGTTGTTGTGAGGATAAAATAAGATAACATTTGTAAAGCACTTTGCAAACCTTAAAGTGTTATGTAAATGATAGCCATTACTGTTATAGATATTATTATTTTTATTATCCTAGTCAGTATTGTTATAATCATTAATCTGGGATGAGATGGATGCCACCTTGACTGACAGGGATGGCAGTTGAGAGATTTGGTATGTTCCCAGATGCCGTGAGCCAGGGGCAAACGTCAGTTAGCCCCACCTTACATATACCTCCTGACAGCTACAGTGGAGTAGGTCTCTGGACTCAGAGACTCAGAACTGGAGATCACAGATCTCTGAGTTGAGAGTTGAGCAAGTCTTTGTAGATCAATATGGGCAGAGGGTGGCTGAAGGGTGGCTGAAGGTTGGAAGGGTGGTTGAAGAAGAAGAGGGTAGGAATAAGCCTGAACCCATTTTCTTGCTAGACTGTGAGAGCTAGTGAACCATCAATACTATTGGTGAGAGAGCTGAGAGAATACAAAGACCATCAATATTTATTTCAGCAATAGCCTTCCCTATTTTCTGGCTTGGCTGTGGCCAGGACTGGCCAGAGATAGGGGGAGAGAGTGAAAACCTCAAGCCCCCACCAGCCTAGCAGCCTCCAGTCCTGATTATCAATAGTTTAATAGACAATAGAGCAATAGGGTTTCCAATCCCCAATCCTTGACCTTGTTATCCTTTCCTATTTATAGATAAACCAATGCTTAATAACAAATACCTTCCTTGAGTGAGTGGTCATTCTATCATGGCCCTTGTCCATTCAAATACACAGTCAGATCCTTATCATTATCCAAAGCTAATCAATAGCCCATTACCAATCTATCCAACCCCAGGTTGGGCCTACAGAGGTTAATCATCCACCTAACCTCTCAAGGGTCCTCACTTGGGCAGCTTTTAAAGGAACCACTGACAGGTTAATCAACCAAGCCTGTCGGGGAGAAGGGATAATTTACAGCAGCAGCCAGGGTGAGAGGAGTAGGTGTTCCTCCCCACCAACTGCAGATGAGGAGATCATAAACAAATACACATCTCTGTCATTATACATATATATCCACCTACTACACACATTTTTCTTTAACAGTATCCCATGGAAACTCTCTAGCTAATCAATGTCCTTCAAAAGATATTGTACTCAGAACTATTATCTTCACAATATATCAGCTATGGTCTGAGCAGATACAAGTGTGATGGGACTTGCCTGAATTTGCTTCTATCTCTTGTGTATTTTTTAGTCTGTTTGCTAATATTTTCCTCTCTATTCACAATGTCTTCTTTTAGGTCAAGCTTTCTTTTCTTTCCCATCTGAATTGTTTCTCTTGGTATCTTCAAATTTCATTATTGAGAGTTCCCCATCTGACTCAAGCCAATTGTTTTGTCCTATAGAATTTTTGTCTACAAGACCCCATTTGTCCTTTCTCTGAACTTTATGAGATCTGTTCTCTAAAAATATCTATAGTATTTGATTTTCTTCTCCTCTATCAAAAATTCTAAAATTAAGTGTTCACTTATCCCCAGCGTTTCCCTCATTCCTCTTTCAGTCATCAGAATTGCTTTGATGGTCAGAAATGGCTGCAGGATAGCATTTGCACTTATTTCTTCCATGTCTTTTTGAAGGACAAAATTAACCTTAATCCAAGTCAAGAATTTACTAATTACTCCTCTTACAGAAGGGAAGCTCCAGTAGATCAAAACTACTTCATATCTTCCTGCCATTTCATGATTGTTTTCCCAAATTCTGTAAATCTTTCTTGCACCTAAGCAGAGTAAATATATTTTCATAGCCATGCCAATTTCTCTTCTGCCTCTCGATCTTCCCCAAAAGCTCTCTACTATATTGTTATCACTCTGGTTCCTAGGTTTCTTTACATGAATATATATTCTTATGTTCGATGTTCTTCTTCCCTACTTCTCACTCTGTATTTATTCAATTCATTTAGAATAAATTTTATCTTTCTAAGGCAATATCCCAGTCACAGATTCTATACTTTAAAGCTTCAGTTATGCTTATGAAGTCAATTTTCCTCCTGTTGTTACAGTTTCCAGGTGAATTTATACATGGATATATTAATCCATGGGTTTAACTGATGACCTGTTTCTTGTATTTCTCCCTATTGAACACCTCTACTGCAATTTCTTCCAATTTTGAAGCTATTCTCTATGGTATCTAGGTTAGTAGATATGCATAGACAATGTTCTCATCATTTGCGCTGAATAGCAGCAGTAGCTCCTATTCAAATAGCTAAAGTATGTAAATAATCATTAGGTAGCCTTCTCACCTTTTGTTATTTTTTCCAAAACTTGTGGCTCTTGTTCTCCCTAAGTTTTTTTTTTTCCAATACTGTTTCACTAAGAATGAATAGCTTCTGTCTTGAGACTTGTCCTGTGAAATTCCCACATTTGACTAGCTTCTGACATGTATGTACTTAGTTTTTCTCATGGCTATAATCTAGGGGGAAAAAATCTCTGTTTTTTTGTGCCCAATTTTTCCTTCATCCTACAGTCTATTCCCTAGCCATGCCCCTCTTCTCTTCCCTGTACACTTCTCCTTTCTATTGTTCCTCATCTATAACCTAATAATATGTGAAAGATTCAATTATAGGCTAGAAACCTTCAGTTTTCAAATGGATTGGTAGCATCATACCTGTGCCCTGGGAGAGAGAGGTATATCAAACCATTTCTCTCTTCTCTATTTAATACTCAAAGATTGTAGACCCTGGAGCTATCTCAGATGCCTTCAAGTATGGAACTAGGAGTCTCAGAGAGATCTTGATATAACCAAGCAATGGGAGTAGGTTCTCCCTACATCCCTGTGAATTCCCTTTTACTGCCAGGTAATGAATATCCTCAAGGCAGAGACACACCTGGCCACATGTCTGACTGTATCTTACATCCTTCACAAGGTGACTTGAGAAAGCGGACCACTACAATTCATTTTCTGACCAAAATAACTCAAATACCATCTTCTTGATGTGTGTATGTGCGCATTAATGTATTGGGGCAGGTTTTTGTTAAACTATATATATATATGTACATATATATATATATGTATATATATACACATACACATGTATGTATGTATGTATTTGGGCAGTTTTTTATCAAACCAAAATGATTTTCCTATTTCTTTTAGATATTAAAATATTTATTGATAGCAGCAGTACAACCTTACATCCATTAACAATGTAAATATTTTCCTTTACTCAAAAGTTCAGCACTAAATTTCTCTCTATGAAAAGGGCTTTAAGGAGACAAGATCACCTTGGAGGTGTCATTTCCCTCTCCAGTGTGAGGCAGTCAGTGAACTGCCTGTCTTTGGAAGGGTCAGGTGTGGGATGAGATGGCTCCCTTTTAGAACCTCTCTTGTTGTTCCTGCCTCCAATCCCCTTGGATATCTCTAGTTAAGGAACATGGATTTCTCTTTTGGACTTTCTCTCTAACTCACCAAATAAAAGTACTTTTTTTCAACATTGATTTGCTTATCTTCTGTGAAACCCAGTTAGTTCTAGGAATGGACTCTGGCCTATTCCCTTTGAATTTAGGGCTCAACCTTGGATCTTAGGTCATCTGTTTTGACTTTATCCCTAAGGAAATGGTATTTTTATGGCCCTTGTCTGTCTGCACCATCAAAGCAGCTGCCATATTGACTTTGTCAAGGCCAAGAGTCTGCTCAGCCCCTTAACTTAACAAGAGTCTACATAACCTACACAGCTTGGGAGGAGTAAAGGTTAGGCAGTGACCATCACAGATGCAGGTTTTCTTATCATTCCACCACAATTAAATCCTTTCCCATCAACTATTTCGTTTACCTCACATTAATCATTAGAACAGAAGAGATTTGTATCTAATGCCAATAATAAAAAAAAAGAGAGAGAATGAAAGTTCTGTCTCTTTGGGTGTCAATCAGGCCATGCAGTGGATCAAAAGATTTACAACTGGAAGGGACCTTGGATACCATAAAATCAAAGATCTATAGGTAGAAAGGATTTTACAGGTCAAGATGAAATGTTCAAATTGGCCAGCCCTTCCCATTTTACAGATAAGGAAACTAAAGTCCAGAGAGATGAAGGAAACCTGTCCAAGATTGCAAAGATACTAAGCATCAGAAGTGGGATTGGAATCCAGGACCTCTCACTTCCAGTCCATTGTTCTTTTCCCCATACTGGCAGTTCTCAACAATTTTGAATATGAAAACCAAACCCCTTTCTAACATAAAAAATGTCCTAGTCTACTTTATTAGAAGTAACAACATGAGAATGACAATGCTCAGGGTTCATATGGATTTGTGGACTCTTTGCAATAACTCATCAAACCCCACCTCCACTCCCAGACATGTCTATAGATTGGGAATTCCATCAATACATATACCTACATTGACTATCTGAAGTCATTCAGATAAATAAGACAATATGGGGAAGGGAGATGACCTGAACTCTTCCACTTGGCTGTCTTTACCAACTGGGATGAATTCATCTAACTTTACTCAGCACTAAGTAGACCCAAGAAGATGATGAATACCTGGAATGTGCTGGTGGCTAGATGAGGATGGAAATGGTACTTGGGGTGCCTTGAAATCTTTACCTCTGGCAGAGTGAGGACAAAACACAGAAAAGAATTTGTTTACTTAGGGACCTGTCGCCATCCATTCCTTTGGCACATACTAATGATATCCAATAATCTCTACTTCCAGAGTTTGGGAAAACAAAGACTCATATGTCTTTTTAAAATGTTTTATTGATATCTTTTGCTTTTAAATCATCAACATCTCCTACTGAATCCATTCTCCATAATAAAGAATTGAAAGAGGAAAATAAAAATTTCAGCAAAACTAACCAATATACCCCAAAAGTCTGACATTCTATCCAGTTTTTCATTCCCATAATCCCCTACCTTTAGCTTTCAGTAGGGAAAGCTAATGCCAACAGAGGACTGGTGGTGGTGCATGACAGATCCATAATCCTTGAAATGCTCTGTCATTAAAGGTTTCTAATATGCGTTAGGGTAAGCTGAATGGTCTTCTGGGACCTCCAGATCCCAAGCCTGTCTGTGTAGCTGGGCTGTGACTGAGGACCAGTCACACAGATTGGGAGCTAACACATGGAGAGCCTCAGGGACAGCTGGTGGAGTGCCATGAATTCATTTTGGTAATGAGTATATCTTAATTGCTGACTATGTGTCAGGCACCAAGGACAGAAGAACACTAAACAGTCTTTGCCCTAAAGGAGCATATAGGATACTGAGGGGAAGCAACGCATCAGTAAATATATGTGATGATATGATGTGAAATAGTAGAGAGTGCTGACAAATGGGAAGAACAGAAAAAGATTTCTGTATGAGGGAGCAGCATCTGAGCTGAGCCTTGGAGTAAGAATTAGGGATTCTTAGTCTACAGGTGAAGGGAGTTTATTCCAGGCATGAGGGAAGAAACTGTGCAAAGACATTGAAAAAGGGGAAGGTTGGTGGCACAATGGATAGAGCTCCAGGCTTGTTATCAAGAGGACCTCCGTTCAAAACTAGCCTCAGACACTTCCTAGCTCTGCCACCCTGGGAAAGTCACTTAACTTTGCTTGCCTAGCCCTTGATCTTCTGTCTTAGAGTTGTTATTAGGACAGAAAGTAAGGGTTTAAAAAAAGACACTGGAAGTGGGAAGTAGAATCCCAAGTATGAAGCTACCTACACCTTCTTTAGGCTAAATGATCCCAGGTTGTTGGGTTTTTTAGCTGCATTTTCCCTGGCATGAACTTAAGACCCTTTGCTATTCTAGTTGTCTTCTTCCAGACTTTCTCCAGCTTTTTAATGTTATTCCTAAAATTTGGCACCCAGAGATGAACACAATTTTGTAGCTGTAGTCCAGAAAAAGAGTAAGGCAGAACCATCAGCTCTCTAGTCCTGGGTCCTTTGCCTCTATCAATGCAACCTAAGATTGCACACATTTTCATCACTCCTATTGTTGACTCAAATTGAATTTTCAGTCCACTATGACCTGTAGCTCTTTTTCATATGATCTGTTATCTAGCCACAACTCTGGTGAAGTTGACTTTTTGTATTTGAGCATAGGACCTTTATTCCCATTAAACTTATCAGGTTCAGTTCAATGCCAAAATCTTTTTGGATCCTGTCTCTGGGAGCTACTTATCCTTCCTATCTTTGAATCATTTGCGAGCGCCCACACGCGCACACACACACACACACACACACACACACACACACTCACTCACTCACACTCACACTTATTGTCTTGACTCTTCTACCATAGTCACTACAACCTCTCTATCCTAGTCAAAACTGGTAAAGGAGAGTGAAGAAATAGAATACTCAGGCTAAGACCCAGTGACCTCTACACCAAGCTTTAGTGGCCACCTTCAAATAATCCAATCAAGATGTGAGTCCATATGGGGACAACAAAGACAAGGGGAGACTCTGGCATTGACCAGGAATGCTATCTTGCTCTGCTAGAAGCCTTCACTGCAGCCTCCTTCAGTAATCACCAGCACTTCAGAAGTTAAGGACACTTTTGGATAGAGTCTATAGCAAGGGAAGAAACAACTCTCTTCTTACATGGGCCTCAAGCTGCTCTCCAACCCAGTCACATACAGGATTCACTGTAGGGAAATAGCTTTTTAATGGCTAAAGAGGGTTCCCATAACATGCATCACAAGCAGATCTGGTGCGATTTGATTTCTATGAATAGCAATCAAGCTTTATTGTTCCCTCAATGCTACCTCCTCAAGTTGGGACTAAGATATTCTTTGCTATAAGGTACCTTTTTTTTTTTTTCAAAGAAATCAACATCACAAACAAGAATCCAATCCATAAAAGCTCATGGCTGGGGTAACATAAATTGAGCCCCACCAGGCACTCTACCTCCATTAATGACACAATAGTGTGGCTGATTTTTTTTGTTTGTTTTTTTAAAACAGGACTTACATGCTCAAACTCTTAGTAGTTGCCTCCAATAACAAAGATGTAGCCTATTCATATCTGTCCATCCTGGTCCACTTCATGACCTCCCATAAGTCTGACACAAGTTGTACACACTCAAACTGAGCTTTGGTCCGCTATAAACATCCACAGCATTTATTCTCTTTTTCTTTTTAGATGATTTAGAGGTCCCTCCTCACTCTGACTTTCTGTGATTCATGGACAGAACAGATGGAAACTGAGCAGGTTAAAGCACTGTGTTAAGGCAGTTCATACATTCACAATATCATGAAGGCACTGATGAACTGCTATTTAGCTCATCCAGTGTGTGTGTGTGTGTGTGTGTGTGTGTGTGTGTGTGTTGTCTCCTTAACTAGATAGAAGGTGTTTGAGAGTAGGAACTGTTTCATGTAGCTCCTAAAGATTAGGGATTGTTTTGGCTTTGGCTTTGTATCCCTAGCACTTGGCACCATTTCTGTCATCTATTTATTTATTAAATGTTGTAGGTACTTAATGAAGGCTTCCTGAGTTAATGGATGGATGATGGATGGATGGATGGATGGATGGATGGATGGATGGATTGACCACAGGGCCTCTAACTCTTTCTTCCATGTGATAAATATCTATTGTTTTCTTTGTGTTCTCACTTAATTATCCTTGTGCTCATTCTGCCTGTCTCCTTAAGACTCCCACAACTAGCTGCAACCAGGAACTGTCCATCAGCAAAACCTTGACATTGGAAAAGATATTCACCCAGTAGAAAATATTGCGCATTGTACAAACTCCACACAAGACTCATACCTTCATGCTAAATCTGCATTGAATCCTTCAGCTTTACATTCATTGCTCATTCATGGACTTCTATTTCTGATCTGAGAACTACTTTTTGCTTTCAATTCCTCCAGAGCTGAACACCTTGTACCCTGAGCAAAAAAAAACTGACTCATCTCTTCAAGTAAGCAAGCTCCTTGAGGTCAGGGACTGTTTTGTGATTGTTCTTGTAGTCTAAGCACTTGCTATAGTACTTAGCATGTAATAAACATTTAACAACTTCTTGTCAACTTGAACACTGAGACTCTAAACCTTGACATCACCTCCAATTTCTCCTTTTCTCCTTATTCTCCCTAGAGAGCTAGTCAGATGTCAACTCTCCCAATTTCTTTTTCTGCATCTCTCATATGTCACCTTCTTTCCACTACCCTAGTTCAGACTTCCAAATGGTCTCCCTGCCATCAATCTTTCACCACTCCAATCTGTCCTCTACCAAAAAAGTTGCTAAAATGATTTTCCTAAAGCATAGGACTTGCCATACTACCACTTCCCCTACTACGTGATCTAATTATTTACCCTTATTATCTCTAGGACCAAATACTAAATTTTCTGTTTGATATTTAAAGCCCTTCCCTAACAGGAAGAAGAAGTGACTTCAAAGAGGCCAACTGAGGCTTGATATAAGCTAAAACTTCCAAAAAATTAGAGTAATCTAAAAATGACCTGGGAGTGGGAAGGAGCTTCACCATTACTGGAGGTCGACAACATTGCTTGTCGAACATGTTATAGAGGGAATTTTTCTTCAGGTAGTAGCTGGATTTGGTGGTCTCTTGGGTCCTTCCCAAAGCTAAAATGTTGCAATTCTGAGCAATTTCAACAAGACTGCTGGTAGTTACCATTTCCTAAACCAGATGGTAAGGGATACACTCTGCTTCCTTACTGTCATTAAATTCTGGATACAATGAGAATGTCATGAAAGGATCTTTTTTTTTCTTTTTCTTGGAACAAAATTCTTTCCTACTGGCCAGTGGGGCATCTGTGCTTGACAGACTTGGAAGTATGACTTTTCAAGGTGAGCAAAGGCTCTTACAAGTCAGATTTCTTGGAATGAATATTTGGATTCACTCAAGCATACATGAAATAAATATTTATAAAGCACCTTCTGGATATACAGAGCCTTGTGCTAGTTGTTACGTGGGATACAAAGATGAATAAAATACAACCCCTACCCTAAAGGGGATTGCAGTCTGATAGGGAAGGTAATAGTTCCCAGACCTGTGATTTCACTGGCAGAGGGAACTCTAAAGTGAGGAAATGCCCCCTACCAAAGCAGATTGACATTATATCTGCAATTTATAATCTTGGAGAGCTGCTCCATCCTAGAACATAAAGAAATTAAATAACTTAATCAGGGTCACCCAGCTAGCATGTTGCTGAGACTAGCCTTGAACCTCAGACTTGATCTTAAAGCCAGTTGTCTATCTAGTACACTATACTGCCTCTCAGTAGACATATGAGCTCTGATAGTATTTCTGTATTGCCTTAAAGTCTTCAAGTGAAGTTTTATGTACATATTTTCTCATCTGATCCTCTTCAACACTAAGAGTCTTGGTCCACTAAAAGGAAGTAATTGCTATTATTATTCCCATTTAAAAATGAGAAAACCGAGACTTAAAGAAGGTGACTCTTAGGTTTAGTAACTAGGAAATATGAGAGTCTGAATTTGAACTCAGGTCTCTCCTGACTTCAATTTATTCATCTTTCCATTACACTGTATGGCTTCTCATAGTCCAAAGTAAAAAATAGAGCATGACGTGAGACAGAAACAAAAACTCTTCGAGAATTTATAGAAGGGATTCATCCTTCCCAGTTGAGGGAAAACAAAGGAAGGCTTCAGGGAAGAAGCTAAATTTAAGTTTGGCATTAAAAGTTGGGCAAATTTTCCATAGAGGAAGATGAGCAAGTGAATAGCTTTTGAGGCAGACTGAGTTGAAACTATTTCTTGCTAGAAAAGGGGACCCTGTTTTGATTTAAAATTATCTAGAATGCATCTGGGAATTTTCCTAGGAAATTAGTTATCATCTTATTTTAAAAGGAGAGGAAAAGGTCTAGTGTCTTGGACCAAAATGTTCATTTCTGTTTTATTTTGTATACAAAAAATGCATATTCAGGTATGGTTAGGCCATAGAAAAATTATAAACTTAGCAAAGTTTAATGCACTTGGCCTAAATATACAACTATAATAGAAGAATTGCCACAATTAGACTCATATTCAAATGTTTCTAAAGGAATGAGCCTCAAGACATCTGGAAGCTGACAAAATAGATCTATAATTCAGAGTTTCTTACTCTGGGTTCTGTAAACTTGGTTTTTAAATATTTTAATTACTGTATTTCAGTATTATTAGTTTTCCTTGAAATCACAAGTATTTTATCATTTAAAACATTATTCTGAAGTGAAAATCATAGGCTTCACCAGACTAGCAAAGGGAAAAAGGTTAGGAACCACCAGTCTATGTAATAGCACCTTGAGTGAGAAGAGACAAGAGATGAATGGAAACAACTTCCCAGCTGGATGTTAGCTATGGTATAACATGGAGTGTAAGACAGATGAAGGGTTCCAACCCCTTACTGCCTTCTCTAGTTGGTCTTTCTCAGCAGGGCTCTTTCTCCTTCTGTTGGTAGTCCTTGGCTTGGCCAAGCCCTAATACCTGCCTTCTGTCCCAACAGGAAGTATAAAACATATATAAATAAATAAATAAACAAACAGATAAATAAATAAATTATATATATATATATATATATGAAAGTCCTTTTCATGGTTCCCCTGTGCCTGTTTTTCTGGTGACTGATTTGGTTCCTGCTTATTTTTCCCAACTTGACTCTTCGGTGTTCCTTGATTGATTGTTTGGGTTTTTATTTATTTGTTGCTAATCAAAATTTCCAGGTAACTCCATCTCTCCCCTCCTTGAACTAGAAGAGACATCATTTGACAAAAATATACCTATATATATATAAAACCATGTCCTGCTTATTTCTATTTACCAGTTTTCCCTTTGGAGTTGGACAAACACAAGTCATTCTTCAAACAATGTTTTTGTTGTGCATATAATGTGCTTCTGGTTGCGCTTGCTTTATTCTTCATAATTTCATGGGGGTCCTTCCATTTTTTTAACACAATGTTTTATGGGACAAATCATATTACATAACTATTTGAACATGTTTTAATATATTCTCAAATATAAATACAAATATAAAATATATTTAACATGTTTTCAAATGAGCATGTAATATAAATCTGTGTCCTTTATCAAGATAAAAGGTAAAATAAAAGAATTTTTTTTTTGCTGTGGACTCTGGAAATGTTCTTCTATTTACTCTATTAATATGTTCCTTAGAAAAAACAGAATTCATTTTTTGATTATAAATATGTAACACAGTATAATAAATATTTTATCCAAAAGGAACAAATTCTCACATTAGCTATGTCCCCAAATCTATCTCCTTTTATCCCCTTCCCTTTAAGTCCCTCCCAAAGAAAGCAGGTAATATGAGTTGTACATATATTAAGGAATAATATTTCTGTTCATCATGTTGTGATGAACTCCATCTGTTCCTTCTCTGGTGATGGAATCATCATGAGCCCCTCAGAGTTGTCTTGGATCCTTGCCTAATTGATAATAGTTAAGTCATTCACGACTGGTCAGCATATATTATTGTTATTACTGCATACAATGTTCTCCCAGTTCTGCTAACTTCATATAAGTCTTTCCAGTTGTTTTTTTTTGTGTGTGTGTGAACAAAACATTTGTCATTTCTTATGGCACAAGAGTATTCCACTTCAATCATGTATGCCAAGACTTGTTCAGACATTCCCCAATGGAAGGACAATCCTTCAGTTTCCAATTCCTGCTGTAAATGTTTTAGAATATAGAATTTCTTTTCTTTTTGTTTGGTTTTAAACAGCTTCCATCTCCCTACTTGAGAACCTGATCTGGGGTCGGATAGATCACTTGGATTCGGTGTCTACTTGCTATCTATGTGACCATGGACAAATCATTTCAATTTCTGGAACTTTGTAAAATGATAATTTGGACTAACTGGTCTTTAAGGACTCTTCCAGCTTTAAATCCTACAATCTATATCCAGAGACTCCTAAAGACATTCTAAGGCTAGTACCCCATACCTCAACGCATCAAAAATGTGTGATTATCCCAGTGTGAGAACTCCCTACACTAATGCCTATAACATGATATAAGGTTAAGTGATTTGCCCACTGCTCTTCCAAACTCCAGGTTCAATAGTCCATCTATTTAACTAGGTTGTCTTTCTGCATAAATACTCATGATTCAATTGCATCCAACAAATTCATCATACATATGAATGTATATATTCCAGAAAATATACATGTATTGAAAAATATTCATTAATGAAAATGTGTAGATTCACCCACTCTTAGTCTAATTATCCTTTTCTCAAAACCATGATTTATTACTTCCTTCAATTGGGAGAAGCAAATGAGGGATGCAAAGAAGTTGTGACATTAGGGGAATAGTATCTGTATAAGGATCCAACACCCTCTATCCCTTCCTGGTCCATATCTCAGGTTTAACTACCTTTTGTACTCAGTTGTTGGTGGTGGTTTTTTCTCAGCTATTCATTCTTCCTTCCCACACTGGTCATCCATCAACAATGACTGGCTCTGGGATAACATATGAGGGTACACCTAAACTTTTCAAACTGAAGAAATGAAGGGAGTAGACCAGATGTCTAATCTCCCCAGGATCTTGGCAAAAAGGGTCGATTAAAGATCCTCACATGGTGACATGCCCAGGTTCTGGTCAGACCTGAGAGGACAAGGATAAAAATTCCTAATCTCTGATCTGAGGTTGGTCTTGGGAAAAACTGTGAAATGGGTAAAGACTATCTTCAGTGCTCCCCATCACCATTAAACTGTTCTGCCTCCCCTTAAACTGTTCTGCACCCTGTTCTATGCCTCTCCACGATGGGCTAGACCTCCTGGGACAGCAATGCTTCCTTCTAGACCTTCTTGATCTCCCATTAAAGCTCACCCATTTCAAATCTATAATTTGGACAGAGCAAATAGAGCTTTAATTCAGGCCACTGGCATCCAGAGGCTAAGATCTACATTTTCTCCACAGAGAAGCACATTTCCACATAAGGATGTCTTACTTCCTCCCTGTGTTAATCACCTGCCTCACTCCTCACCTCATGATTTTCCAACAGCATGTGGCACGACTGTCTTAGGTGCCACTCCCATGGTCCCATCCCATTGGTACTCTACTCTCAGAGCCAGCACCATCCCCTTCTGACACAATTGCACCCACACATATGATAGAACTATCCTTAGCATGACCCAACCCCTCTTTCCCAAATGAATCTTCCCCAGGAACAATTAGGTCTAGGTAGGAGTCTGGATGTCCCCATGCCCCATTTCTTCACAATCCAGATATCAACTATCAAATTTGGCCAATGTATTCATGGAAGATAATGGCCTCCCTCTTTGGATAATAATTTTGTTTTATTAGAAGCTCTCTCTAGGACAAGTCTTAGCACAAAGGAGTGATGTTACTGGTGGGCATTTCAGGGCACAATGATCAACCTTTAGGGAGGTTATGGGGGCTTTTGGTGCCCTTTTTGTTCTAATATGTAGGCAGGCAACAACTCTACTGTTTATGAGTATGACTAACCTACTTCCACTGGATGGCTGTCGGGGACTGGACTACTAGGGAATGGCATCAGAAATAGTGTCCTTAGCTCTACAAACAGGAAATATTATCACCCTCCAACATCTGTCAGCTGCTGTGCATCTATCCCATGAATGACAATGGCTGTTTGGGCCAGTGCTTCTGATTCCAGATGCCTTGGGATATTGGCTCTGAAATTCAGAGATTTAAAAATATACTCTTATGGTTGATTCTACATGCAAAGTCCAGCCTGGCAGAAACAAGAATTGTACTTGAGGGGATTATCTGCCATTCTGCTATCCCAAGGCTTTTTTCCATACCATTACCTCCAGATTCACCAGAAAGGATGCTGTGAAGATCTGGTGCCATGATGGACAGGATTCAGGGAGCCAACCATGTCATGACGCATGGAAAGAGAACAGTCACTAAATAAAGTAGATTGCCCATAGAGTTGGTGTAAATATTGGGGAAGGGCATCTTGGGGGCAACAGATGGGCCAAGCACCACTCAAATTTCCTTGGCAGCCTCAAGAGCTAGCAAGAGCATGCAGGTCACAGCAAGTTATCTAACCACTGCCTACCAGAATCAGAATCACAGAGCATTAGAATTCTGCAACCTTGAATTTGGAAAGGAACTTGGAGATCTCCACAGCCTAGTTCCTATCTATCCTTCTGGTCTTTCTTCAAAATATTCCCCTTCTCATATTCTCCATTCCAGTCAAACTGACTTGCTAGTTTTTCTCCATATACAATATTCTATATCATACCCTTGTTGCCTTTGCACAAATGACAAACAATGGGGTTCGAGTTCAAAGAACACTGAATTGTGAGCCATTGGATAGAATTCACATCCTGACTCTTCTGCCTACTACTTGTATCATCTTGGGTACAACAGATAACTCAATTTCCTCATCTGTCCAAAGGACACAATTGGACTAAATGGTCTTCCTTCCAGTTGTAGATCCTTGAGCATATAAAATAGCCCCCCGTGTCTGGAATGCACTATCTCCTCATTTCTACCCCGCAGAATCCTTCACAGGGCAGGGTTACCCTGGCTTAGGCTAGGGTTTTTGTTGTTGTTGTTGTTGTTCCCTATGAGGGAACCTAGAGAACTAAGGTTATAACTTTTATATCATTTCCTAGATGACCAAATATAAAAGCCAATTTGAGGCACTCCTCAAGCTTGATGCCCCCTGCTGCCAAGGCATGCCATGGGGACAAATGTGGAGACAAAGAAGCTGTGCCCAAATGAGCCAATACCATATCCTTATTGAATGTGCTTTCCATGGGGTAGTTGACTGAACTTCTTATTTGTAGCAGCTAGGTGGTACGATGCATAGACACCAGGCTTGGAGTCAGGAAGACTTAAGTTCAAATCCAACCTCAGACGATCCCTAACTGTATAACCCACTTAACCTCTGTCTGCCTTAGTTTCTTTAATTATAAAATGGGTCCAATAATAACACCTACCTGTCAGGGTTGTTGTGAGAATCAAATGAGATAATATTCATAAAGTGCTTAACTCAGTGCCTAGCACATAGTATGAGCTTAGTAAATGCCCACTTCCTTCCTTATTATCATTCTATAATCTGTGATTATATAGTTATATTCCAGTCTTGAGTCTAAATCAAGAATCCAGCCTGAGTCAGGTCAAGGCTTTTTCTGATGCCTCCAGTTATACCTTTCATCCATCTCTCTTAAAATAAACTGGTATAATTTTGTACTTGTTGAGATATTTTGGCATAATGGCTAGAAAGCATGTCTCAGAACCAGGAAGATTTAGGTCTAAGCCCTGCCTCTAACACAGACTGGATAGATGACCTTTGGTAGGTCATTTAACTTCTTGGTGCTATAGAAAAAGAAATTTCCCCATCTAGGAGTTCTCTACCCCAGTGACATCATAAATATGATCCTTGTAGTCCCTACACTTTGCATTTCTTTATCTGTGTATTGTACGTGTAGAATGCAAGCTCTATACAGACAGGGACTGCTCCATCTTTGCCTCTATAGCTTAAATATAATAGACCCTTGATGAACGTTTATCAGATCTGCTTAAGAGTTCAACTTATACTGGGCATTCTGCCATTCCAATGCTTTATTCCCTACCATTACATCCAGACTCTCCAGAAAGGATGCAGTGAAGGTCCTGGTGCCATGATGGACAGGAATCAGAAAGCTAACCATACCATGACTCATGGAAAGGGAACAGAACAGGTAGAGACAGCAGGCTGCCCTATACTACCCTATCCTGGGCAGCAGGGGAAAGGGGACCCCTAGCTCAAGTGGAATAAGACTAGCCTTTCCCTGGGTCTTTGTGAGCCAATCTGGTGTCAGGAGATGGTCAGATGTCCCAACTGGTGTAGACACCAAGTCCACTTTAGCCCTTCTGTAGCTCAGAACTCCCAAGCTCAAGACATACACCAGAATCATAATGACTAGACACTTTATGAAGAAATAAACAAATGTGTACATATTGCTTATTGTTATCACGACCAATTCTTAAAAGTACATTTTTTATCGATTTTCATTGATGGATTTTGTTTTTACAACACTTACATTCCTCATCATGCCCCTCTTTCTCACCTCCTTCCAGGAAGTCATCTCCAGTAATAAGGAATTTAAAGTGGGGGGTTGGGGGGGCAGTTCAGCAAAACTAAACACATGGAAAAAGTCTGACATGATAAACATTGCTTCGTATCCACAGGCCCCTGTCTCTGCTAAGAAGAGCCAGAGGGAAGCAAGCACAGTTCTTTATTGCCTTTAAGTATTTGCAGAAACCTGTATGTATGCATAAAATGTTGACTGCAGGGAAAATTGTAAGTTTTCACAGCTTGATAATAGCAGCTAAAGCAGTAGATAAAACAAGGGATCCGTGTATGGTATCAGAAAAAATGGTTTGTTTGTTTTGGGGGTTTTTTTGGTGGGGTCCATAAACCTTTGCTTCTCCGTAAAAGTAATTTCTGAGGGATGTGCAATGATATCCTGTGATAATACATCTTATTTTTGCCCAAACTTGGCAATGCCACGATTCAAAATTACATCTTTCCAAACATAATAACCTCATGCTTTTGGGAGTCAGCAGCCTAGGATATTTTTGAGAAAGGATTCTGGGTAGCTCAGCCATGGTAGGTACTAGACAGAATGGTGAAGCAGAAGTAAATACAGAGATTGAATTTATACAAACAGTTCACAGTTGCAAAACATTTTATGTGCTTCTCTTATTTTATGGAAAATATCTTTTATGTACTTTCATACACCCACAACATGGGTAGACTTGTGCTTTAGCCCACCGATGCCTACCGTGCGCTTCTCCATTGTCCTCTGGGCAACCAGCAGTTGTAGGTTTTCAGAGGTTGTGGTCTTCCATGATTCACAATCAGATAACATTACCAGAAGAATATGGAGTTTAAAAATAGGAAGTGTATCCTAGAAACAAATTTGGAACCACGCATAGAGAGTGAATGAAATGTCCCGATGTTTTGACCCAGACATTCCACTGCTCTGCATATACCTGAAAATTGAGAAAATCAAATTGATTTTGTTCTGCTATTCTGAATCACTGCTGACATTCCTGTAACTCTCCAAGTCATGTTTCATTTTTTCACAGTTAAGTCTGGAAACTTTCCTGCAAATCATTCATTATCTCTAAGTTAAGTTTAGAAATTCAGTTCTCCTGCTAATCACTCTTCTATTCTTGCCTCCATTTAATCTTCTATCCTAGAAAGCTGCAGGTGGACATCAAGGAGGCTGGTCTGTTATCCAGAGTAGTTTGGTCCACTATCACTAAACTGACCTTGCAGGTAAACTCAAACAATGAACATTTCTTAGAGACAGGATGGAAGAAATAGAGTTGCTAGTCAAGTGTTCCCAATTTCTAGCCAATCACATTATTCCTTTCTGACCAGTCAGGCTGTTTTCCCCATCTACAATCCTACCTTCTATTTTGGGTGTTCTCCCTTTGCCCATAAAAGAGAACTGTCCCTCTCATTGGTACTTTTAGCTTTTCTGAGGAGCTCAGGCCTTTTTGTTGGCAGATTTATGATTTTTCAATAAATTATGCTCAGAATTTTCTGTTTGTTTACCTTTATCTTGATTATTAACGTACCCTAAGAAGATCAATAGTAAAAAGAAGTTTCCTGTAAACTGATCCAACCATTTTGGAGAGCAACTTGGAATTATGCCCAGAGTTATAAAACTGTGTACAGTGATCCCTCACCTATTGCGGAAGTTATGTTCCAAAGACCCCTGCGATGGGTGAAAATCCACAAAGTAGAGACATTATATTTATTTTATTATTTATATATACATATATGTGTATATGTATTTATATTTTAAGGCTTTACAAACTCTTCCCACTCTCCTATAAACCTTTTCCACATTTTAATTAACTTTTCCCACACTCTTATAAACCCTTCATATAGTCTTAAACAATTTCTATACTCTTAAACCTAAGCAATTTTAACAAAATCCCATATTATAGCAAAAACTCTGTGATACAGAATTATATATATATGTATATATATATATTTATACACACACACACACACACACACACACATATATAACCTGCAATACAATGAAGCCATGGTAAGTGAACCATGATATAGTGAGCAATTACTGTATATCTTTAGATCCAGCAATACCATTACCATTGCTGGGTCTGTTTTCCAAGGAGATCAAGAGAAAAGGAAAAGAAAAAACCCGTATGTCCCAAAATATTTATAATGCCTTTCTTTTTGGTGCCAAAGAACTGGAAATTGAGGGGATGTCCATCAATTGTGGAATGGCTACATATGATAGCAAAGAAATACTACTTTACCACAAGAAACAATGAGCAGGTCATTTTTTTTTTACATTTGGAAAGAACTACAAGAGATTATGAAGAGTGAAATGAAGAGAACCAAGAGAACATTATATACAAGTACAGATCTAATATTTGAAGGATAACTTGTGAATGTTCACCTCCAGAGAGTAAACTGCAAAGTGGAAACACAAAAGATGTGTGTGTGTGTGTGTGTGTGTGTGTGTGTGTGTGTGTGTGTGTGTGTGTGTACATATAACTGTTTGCTGAATGATGTCTTCTATGGTGTGGGGAGGGTAGAAAGGAGCTGAGATACCTGGAAATAAATTCTATTAATAAAATTTTTGAAAAATAAACTATAATTTCCTTAAGAGGAAAAAAAAAGAAATTCCCCACATGTTCCCCAATTTTTTTTAACCCTTACCTTCCATCTTGGAGTCAATACTGTGTATTGGCTTGAAGGCAAAAGAGTGGTAAGGGCTAGGCAATAGAGGTTAAGTGACTTGCCCAGGGTCACACAGCTAGGAAGTATCTGAGGCCAGATTTGAACCCAAGAACTCCTGTCTCTAGGTCTGGCTCTCAATCCACTGAGCTACCCAGCTGCCCCCCATTCCCAAATATTTTTAAAGGCAGCTAAGTAACACACTGCATAGAATGTTGAACTTAAGAATCAGAGAGACTTAAGTTCAAATAGTGCCTCCAACACTTACTAGTTCCCTCAGATACTGACTGACTCTAGGTGAGTAATCTATCTCAACTTCATCTGCATCTGCAAAATAAGGCTAATAAGATCACCTGCCTCTCTGGTTGTTATGAGGATTAAATGAAATAACATGTTTCTTTGCAAACTTTAAAAGAACTATACAAACGCTAGCTATTATTATGATAGCGGCATTTTCTTTTATAGTAACAAAGACTTGGAAACAAAGTAGATCCCTATCTATGGGGCAATGTTTAAATAAATTGAGCACATGGATGGAGTAGATCAAAACTGAAGAACATAGCAAAGAAACATGGGAAGATTTCTATGAACTGATGCTAAGTGAAATAAGTAAAACCAGGAAAACAATTTACATAATGACTATAATGATCAAATGAAAGACCCACTGAAAATCAATTATGAAAATTATAATTAACAAATTTGTCCACAAAGAAGACCTCTAAGACTGTACTATTCCCCCTTTCTGCAAAGTTTAGGGATTATGGATGTGCAACACGTTCTATAACATTAGGCTTTTTTTTTAATGCTTTGATTTTGCTGAAGCTTTCTTCCCTGTTTTTTATTGTTCACTCTAGGGAATGGCCCTCTGAGGGGAGAGGAGGGCATGTTGGAAAATGTATGTGATAAGAAAACAAAATACATCAATAAAAATGTATTTTTGTAAATTGGAATTGGTAATTATCATTATACTTACTAATTGTAGTAATAATTATTTTGCTACTTCATAGTTGATTTGCTCAAGATCACACAGTAAATAATGGATCTGGGACTTACCCTCAGATCTTCTGACTCTTGGGTCACTAGTTTTTGGTACCTTTCTACCTCCCACTTTTGAGCACCCCACCTACCAGAGGGAGAGATGCATGGTGGGCATAAGTAGGCTCTTGAATAGGAATTCAGCATTTAGCACAATGTCTGGCACTTAGTAGGAACTTAAAAGATGCTGACTGATTGCTAAAGATGAGTGCCTAAGAATGAGGTTTGGGTTTCATAGCCATAATTTATAATCTTGTTATCTACTGTGAAGTTTTGTCCTAATTAAAAGCTTTGCTATTAGGGTCTATGGTCAGTCAATGTACCGAGCTTAATTTTATTGGAGGGTGGGTCTATTATTTCAGCATTATTCCACATTATTCTATCTCTCAGAGTCCCTATCAGAACCCTAAATGCTCTTGAGAGAGGAGACATCTAAGCTCTTATAAAATAAGTTATCTAATGACCATAACCCTAACTCAAGCTTCAGCATGGATCGACTAGCCATCAGGAGCAGGAAAAAGAAAAATGGAATAGGAATCTGGGAGTAAAAGAAGACATAGACAGAGAGGGAAGGAATGGAAGGGGAAGGAATTTTTCAGAGAGGAGGATGCCTTCTGTGAACTTTGGACATGACTCTGCATGAGATCAAATTATTCTCATTTTTGACTTGATAGGATCAGTGTCCTGTGGTGTTATTTAGCCAAGTGATCATAGAAATGAAGCCCCATTGCTCACCTCCTTTCCATTCATCCTTCCTTCTCATCTTCTAATCAGGACATAATCAATTGGTGGGAAGTGAGTCTGAGGTTGGGAGGAACAAACCAAAGATCTTAATCCTGAGGCTCCATGTATTTAGAGTCCTCAGATAAACCCAGAGGCATTCTGGGAGGAAATATTCTTGTTTGGAGGCATGAGGGAGTCATGGAGGTTGGAAAAGGAAGGGGGACTATTGGCCTAGAAAGGTTCATGTTAGACCTGGGGAAATTTTATTAAGGATTAAAAGAAAAAAGAACAAGTTTGGGTCTGGGTAGATTTCTTGTATTTCTAAATTACTTTCCTCTGAAGCAATATTTCTAAGTTTGTATTCCTCGTAAATAAACTCATTCTTAGAGTCTGGAGTTCATGGAGATGGAGAAAATGGCAAAGAGATGAGAAGGTACTGAGATTTAGTACCAAGAGATGGTGGTAGGAACAGAAGAAATAGCCCAGGTAATTATGGATCAGGTGCAGCTCTTCTTGCAACCCAATGAGTCAAGCTTGCTCAGGCACTGGGAAAATTCCAAGAGACTCTTGCCCTACCAAATAGGGGCTTGTGGTCATACATATTTAAGAAGAAGTGAAGTGATAATCCTAGAGGCAAAGATAAGCACTCTTGGACTTGGGAAACTGCCTACTAGTTAGAATCCTTCAAAGTGTGGAAAAAGGGGAGAAACCCTGATTCTCTTACATTTTCGCCAAAAGTGGAATATGGAGGCCATTACAGTCAAGAGTATGGCATAGTCAACCCCTTTCAAAATTTCCTTAGACTAGACCCTACAGTAGAGAGTGTGAAGGATTATGTGATACAGTGGACAGAGTGCTAGGATTAGAATCAGAAAGACCTGAGTTCAAATCTAGCCTCAGACACTTAAAAGCTGTGTGACCCTGGAAACTCACTTAACTTCTGCTTGCCTCAATTTCCTCAACTATAAAATGGGGTATAATTGCACTCTCTTCTAGAGTTATTGTGAGGACTAAATAAAATAATAATTGTAAATAGCTCAGCACAGTTCCTCACACATAGTAAGTGCTATACAAATTTTAACTATTATTATTATAATATACTAGAAATGTATTTTCTGGGTTATAGAAAACACCCTGCTAGGCTGCTGGCAGGTATTTCCTAATCCACCAGAAGAGCAATGATCAGCTTGGCTTGGCCAAATTGTGTTCAGCAAACAGTCAAATTCCCAGGAAGGTCAGTAGGATAGAAGGAAACATAGTCTGGAACATAGAAGACTAAGGACATTGAATGGTCCCAGACAATTTCATAATTACTGCAATAGGGTTTTCTTCTTGACTGCCAAGGCTCCTTATTAAATATGAATGAATGATGGTAGGAGGCAGAGTATATTAAAAGAAATTAATAATGCAACATTGTAATAGCCAAAGCCATTCATAATTGTAATTACTTTTTAGGAAGAGCTTTCTGCAAAAGCAATTTTAGGTTTGCCAAGAACTATTAATGATGGCTCTTCCTTCTAGCAAATGCATGAATGGATAAATGCATAAATTCTAATCCCATAGCATCACTGGCAATGTGAATTGCCATTCACAGGCTATTATCTTAGTTCAAGCCCTATCACCTCTCCCGCTGGACATTACAACAGCCTTTTTGGTCTCCCTGCTTCCAAAGTGCCCAATTTCCAACTAGCTCCAAGGTAATTAGGTGGTGTAGTAATGGATCACTGCAGAGACAGAATCAAGAAGACCTGAGTTCAGCTCCAGCCTCAGACTGAATAGCTGTGTCACCTTCGGCAAGTTAGTTTGCTTCAGTTTTTTCAAATGTGAAATGGGGCAAATAGCACCTATGTCACAGATTCATTATGAGGATCAAATGAGATGGTATTTTTAAGTGTCTGGCATGCTATGTAAGTGCTAGTTGTCATTATTATTAATCCATCTTCTACACAGTTGAAAAAATCATCTTCCTGAGATAAAATGTGACCACATCACTCTCCTACTCAGTGACCTTCTGTGGCTCTCCATCCTCTCTAGGATACAGTGAAGACTTTCCATCATCTAACTCCAGTCTACCTTTCAGGTTTCCATTATTCCTCTTACATTTTATAAATTTCAGTCACACAGATCTCCTTGCTGTTCCTTACATTCAACATACCATCTCTGCAGAGAGAGACATCCAGAAGAGCTCTGGATTTAGAATAATAGCTTGAGTCCCATTAATGAGCATGTTGTCCACAAAAAGAGCTGCTTTAAAGATCTCTGTAATAGTGGTCCTTTTCCTTTTCCTTTGATTCTCTTTGGGATACAGGACAAGTAGTCACTGGGTTAAAAGTTCTACACAGTTTTATAACTCTTATGGTCATAGTTCCAAATTGTTTTCCAAAATGGTTTGACCAGTTCACAATTCTACTAGCAGTTCACTATTGTACCTGTTTTTCTGTCTTCCCCTTTCTCTTACCAGTTTCCCTTCCTATTTATCTGTTGGGCAAGTTACATTTCTATACACATTTGGCCAATTCTGCTTTTTAAGATCTTTCCTTCTGTGAATACTTATGCCTCTTTTACTATTAGACCATTTTAGGATGTATTTTCTTTAGTAATTTTTTTTGCCTCTTTTACCAAGCTGTTAATTTTCTTTTCATATTTTCTTGTATCATTCTCATTTCTTTTCCCATTATTTTCCTCTACCACTCAGCATTTTGTTAATTCTTCCAGGAATTATTGTTGGGCTTGGGTTCTAATTAACATTTTTCTTTGAGGCTTTTAAAATAGCTGTTTTCACATTATTGTCTTCTTTTGAGTTTGTCTTGGATGGTCAAATTCTTTTTTTGTATTTGCTAATTTTCCCAGCCTATTTCCTGATTTTGGACTTTGTTAAAGTTGGTCTCTGCTCACCTAGGGGTGGAAAGACACTGTCACAAACTGCAAGCTTTTCTGTATTCCTATTTTCTGAGCTAGTTCTGGGCGTCTGCAACTTTTTGATGCTTCCAAGTTGGTGTAATCCTGAGAAAGATATGTTCACTGCTCTTCTAATCTGTGTTCTGATCTTTATCAAGGAAAAACCCCTGATCCCTTGCATTTGCATGTGCTAGTGCTCCTCTCTGTTTTGGTACTGTCACCAGGGCCCCAACCCCTAGCACTCCTCTTTCCCTTGGAACCCCAATCCAGAATTGTGTATAGGCAATAGAGTTGCCAATAAGTGCTACCTGTAGTACTCAGTGCCAGCAAAGAGTCCCCTATAATCTCTTTCTGAGCAGTCATCTGACCCCACCCTTACCATCTTTGGAATGAACCCCCAAAGCTGTTGCTGCTGTAGCCATTGTTGCTTCCCCATGTGTGGTCTCTGGATTGAGCTTCACCAGACATCTACTCCAGTGTTACAGACTTTTCTTGCCTACTTCTTAAATTTTCTTAAGCCAGAAAAATCCCACTCCAACTTTTTGTTGGCTCTTCTATTCCAATACTTTATTTGAGGTATCACTTCAAAGTTGTTTGGAGGAGAATGTTGGAAGAGATCATTTGAGTGGCTACCCCTAATTTACCATCTCGGCTTCATCAATCATTAATTTTTTTAAGTTTGTTATTATTTTGTTTTTATCCTAGGTCTACCTAAAGCTCCTATAATTGATTCAGAAAATTACAGACTAAAGGACAATACATCTAACAGAGGAGAATACTTTTTTACGACCATTGGTCAAATCCAGTCAAATCTATACTCTGCAAAGTCTTATCTACTTCTCTAAATGTACCCTTTGAATTTCCCCATTCCTGTCCAACACCATCTTTCTAGTCACCCAGATTCCTAACCTTAGTCACCCTTGGCTCCTCCCTCTCCCTAATGCCCATTCCAATCAGTTACCAAATTTAATCATTTCTTCATGGACAATATTCCTCCAATCTATCATATTCTCTCCATTCACAAAGCTCTAGTTCAGGTTCTTCATCCAAACTATTCCAACAGTCACCCTATTTCCAGTTGCTCCCCTCTCCAATCCCTCTTTCACACAGCTGTCAATCTTCTCCTGAAAACACAAATCTAATCACACCACTTCCTTGCTTAACAAACTTCTTTGACTCACTAGTACGCCTAGCTAAACTACAAACTATCAAGTGTGGTGTTTAAAGCTTTTAAAATACAAATCTAGTTTATGTTTTTAGGTTTACATAATAATTAGTAATAATAATATAATGCTTTACAAGCCAGGAACTGTGCACTAAGCTTTTGCAATTATTGTCTCATTTGATTCTCACAAAAATGTTGGGAGATAGATACTATTATTATCCCCATTTTACAGATGAGGAAACTGAGGCAAACAGAATTAGGTGACTTGCCCAGGGTCACACAGCTATGAAGTGTCTGAGGCCATATTTGGACTCAGGTCATCTTGACCCCAGGTCCAACACTCTATATACTGATAGATGAGGCACCTAGCTGACTTTATCTATCTCATATTACTTACCATCTCAACCAAACTGGCTTATTTGCCACTTCCCCAACTCAGTTTCTCCACCTACAGATTCCAGGTAGGCTCTGTCCCATTCCTGAAATGCATTGCCTCTTCATCTCTATCTTAGAAAATTCCCTAACTTCATCCAGACTTCAGCTCAGGTTCCATCTTCTTAAGAAAGCCTTTCCCAATTTCTTTTAGTGATTCTGATCACTATCAGTGAAAAAAAATAGCAGTTCTAGAGTCAATCCGTGGGTTCAAATCCTACTTCTTAATGTTTTCTACCTATATGATCTTGGGCATTAATCGCCCTGAGTCTCCATTTCCTTGTGTAAAATGAGTTCAGACTGGATGGCCTCTGATGTCGCTTTAAGTTCTAGATCTACAAACTTCTAAAATTTTTATATGTTGTATACAACAAATAGAATGCAAGCTCCTTGAGAGACAGACATTGTGGTTTACTGGACAGATAATGTCCTAAAACCAGGAACATCAGGAAGACACCCATTATAAATCCTGACTGTGTGACCCTAGACAAGTCAATTTAGCTTCTCATTATTCTAGGCAATTCTCTGGGATATTAAGCTGCAGAAAAGGCACTTATTTCCAGTAACATGAAAATTACCAATCCAGGCTCTCTAGGATATATTGTGCCTTGAGGGCAGCTCTTATTTCTTATTTCGTCTTCATATATCCTCAACACCTAGTACAATGTACCTTGCACATAATAGTTGCTTTAATAAATGCTCTTTGGATTGGATTGCAATTAAAATGTTATAAAGAAGGGAAATAACAAACATAGGCCAGTGGAGTTATAACATATGAGAAGATTGGGTCTAGTGGTCACTAAAACCCATCTTAGCAAGAACTTTTATGGGCTAAATAAAGGGAATCATTACCCTGAAACTGCCACAGGTTGACTTGTGTGGAGCCCACTGCTATGCAAGAAGACAAAGACTGATTCCAGGCTTCAAAATGTCTGGAACGAGAAGGTTGGGAGAAAGGGAGATGAATGAATAAAAAGGGTGAATAGAACGCTTTCTTTCTTGTGTCTGAAGAGAGATATTTTTCTTCCTAAAGGAGTCAGACCTCTGTGAGCAAAAAAAAATTTGAAAAGCCTTATGGAATTGAGAAAAAGAGGGCCTCTTCCTTTTATGTTACCAATCTTCTGTCTCAGAATAAGGATCTTGGAGAGAGCCTTCCCCTCTCAATTCACAGAGGTAAAAACTGATGCATAGAGAGGGGGACTCACCCCCTTCTTGTTTACACGGTTTTGCTTTTCAGTCATATCCAACCATTCATAATCTCGTCTGGGGTTTTCTTTTTTTTTTTTTTTTATTTAACATTTATTAATATTCATTTTTAACATGGTTACATGATTCATGCTCCCCTTTCCCCTTCAACCCCCCCCGCGCCCCCCCCCCCACCCTTGGCCGATGCGCGTTTCCACTAGTTTTGTCATGTGTCCTTGA
>NC_058130.1:52643590-52671725 GCF_016433145.1 Gracilinanus agilis
GGAGTCCAGGTTTCTATTAATTTCTGGTTTTTCTGGAAGACCAATTATTCTCAAATTGTCTCTTCTAGACCGGTTTTCTTGGTCTGTCACTCTCTCATTGAGATATTTCATGTTTCCTTCTATTTTTTCAGTCTTTTGGCTTTGTTTTATTTGTTCTTGTTGTCTTGAGAGATCATTAGTTTCTACTTGCTCAATTCTAGCCTTTAGGGATTGATTTTCGGCCATAATCTTCTGGTAATCGGCCATAATCTTTTGGTTTGCGGCCATAATCTTCTTGTTTTCGGCCATAATCTTCTGGTATTCCTTTTCAATCTGGTCATTTCTTGTGTTCAATTTGCTTATCAGTTCATTTGGTTTCTGAGCCTCGCTTTCCAGTTGCAAGATTCTACCTTTTAAGCTGTTATTTTCTTGCCAGATCTCTTCCATTTTCCTCAAAATCTCAGATTTGAACTCTTCCATAGCTTGTGAGGAGTTTTCCTTATTTGGGGAGGGTCTGGATGGTTGTTTGTTCTCCTCCTCTGTTTGCTCGGTTGTCTGGATTTTCTCTGTGTAGAAGCTGTCGAGTGTTAAAGACTTCTTTTTTTTGTTATTATTCTTTCTCTTCTGAATTTCCTGTAACTGGTTAGCCATCATTAGCCCAGCAGCTTCTCAGGTTTATCCTCGCGCTCAGTCCTGAGGTCTGAGTTCTAGTTTTTTCCAAGGTCAAGCCCCCTGGTGGATTCCCTTGCTTGAACCTCTGCAGGAGGTTTCTTTACAAGTCTCAGGGAGCTACTTCCACAGTCGTATACCTGTCTGCACTGGTTCCCCACTTAGGCTTTAGTTCCTGGTTGTGTTTGCCTCTGCTCAGCCGGCGCTCCGCTCCCAGCGTCCGCTCCCGCGCGCGCTCAGATTTCGCGTGCTTTTTTTGACTTAATGGGGTCCTAAGTCTTGCTGCTCTCAGGAACAGGTCCCGGAGCTGCTGATGACTCGATGGGTGCCCCAAACTTGCTCTATTTCTTTTTAGCTGGGTTCAGAGCTATAGGTGAGTGTGGAGGGGGTGGCGGTGGGGCGGTTGCTCAGCTCGCGCTTGAGTGAGAGCCCTTTTTAGCTTGGAAATGTCTCGATTCCACGTACCTTCCACGCTGTGCCCTGTTGTGGGGTTCCTCCGTTCGTCTGGACTTGTTTTTATGTCCCCTTGAGGAGTTTTGTGTGTTTCGGTCAGGAGAGGTTTAGAGCTGCTTCTTACTCTGCCGCCATCTTAACCCGGAACCTGGGGTTTTCTTGACAAAGATACTGGAGTGGTTTGCCATTTCCTTTTCCAGCTAATTTGACAAATGAGGAAACTGAGGCAATCAGGGTTAAGTGACTTGCCCAGGGTCACACAGATGGTAAGTGTCTGAGGCCAGGTTTGAACTCAGGAAGAGGAGGCTTTTTGACTTCAGGCCTGGCATTCTATCCACTGTACCACTTGGCTGCTCATTCACATTATTAATTAGTGGCAAAGAGGAGGTCTTCTGATTTTAAAATCTACTCCAACTCATAACTTTTCTTCTCTAGATCCAAGCAATGAGTAGTGACAACAGGTGGGCAATTCAGAGAGAGTACTGGGCATAGGAGATCTCCAGGTTATCAGCTTTTTTTTTCCTTCAGCTCCCTCTTTTCTTTTGGGCCATTAGACTTTATTCCCATTCACATCCTGACCTTGGCAGGGATGGAAATGGAAATCAGTCAAATCAAGTTTTTCAACCACTTGCAAGGGCACCAAGGGATCTATCCATGTAGAAGGCTTTTTTATCTAGATAAGGCTTTAGAACAATGTCCCCTCTTTCAAAGCCTCTGCTGCTTATCCCCTCCGGAGGCACAGAACCTACTCTGAGAAGTATCTCCTGATTGTGCCAGTGCCTCCTACTCTGGGGGCAAAAACCCAAAGGCATCTCTCCAATTTTCCACTTGTATGTGGAGGTTAGGAGAAACACTGAACAGGGCCTGACTTGTTCTTAGCCTTGGGAGCTCTGGGGATAAGAACGGGTGATTCTTCTGGCCACGTGTGCCTCAAAGAGATGGGAATTCTGTGCTTAGAGTTATGGAGGTATCCCCTTATTGGCCATGGAGCAGGGAAAGATGATAATGCCATGGACCTTTAGGACTCTATCCCGAGTTTCTCTTCCTTTGACTCCCCTCTTGTGGCAAGTGGGCCTTTAGAATCGTGTAGCCCAACTCCCACCTAAGCTGCATGCTGCTGAAGGAAGGAATCAGTCTTCCTTGGAGTGGGCAAGATTCCAGGTAGCTATCCATGCCTCCCCACCAGTCACATTTAGACGGTTCACATAGACACCTTAACCTATATGGGCAATACACATCTCATACTTACGAGAAGTTGGAACAATGTCCTTTTCCCAGTCCTGAGCAGAAATGGCAAACTGCTTAGCCCAGGGCAGCTAAAGCATGTGTCCTACCTACCCAAGACAAAGACTAGATCTCAGAGCCTTTCTGCTTTATGCCCCCTTTTTTAAAAGAATAGGTAACTGGGGGGTGGCTAAGTAGATTGAGAACCTGGCTTAAAGACATGAGGTTCCAGGTTCAAATGTGACCTCAGACACTTCCGAGCTGTGTGACCCTGGACAAGTCACTTAACCCCCATTGTCTATTCCTTGCCATGTATTGATTCTAAGATAGAATGTAATGGTTTAAAAAAAAAAACAGATGAAGTAATAAGTACCTACTATGTGATGGGCATTTAATCAGGTCCTCAGAATAAAAGTAAAAAGAATGAAATCATCCCTTCTAGCAAGGATTTTACATGTCAAAGAGGAAAACAAAAAATATACACAGCATAAACAAAAAGCTTATGAAAACAAACATATAAAAAGTCATTCAATATGAAGTAGTTTGAGAGGGAGGACACTCATAGGGGGAGAGATCAGGAGAGGCTTTGGGGAGAAGGTGGTATTTGAGCTGTGTCTTAAAGAAAGGGCAAGACTCCTTAAGCCAAAAGCAAAGAGCGAGTGCATTCCAGCCACAGAGGATGGCCAGTATCAGGATGGGTGTGTACAGGCTTAGAGAAGACCTTGGGAGTTTGAGAAAGCTTGAGGTCCTGGATGCTTCAGATGGAGAAGATTGGTGGCAGGGCATGTTTCTATAGTGGAGAAGCCTTTGCTGGCCAGCAGATAGGGAGGACACTGAAGGGAGGGTGCAGAGCCTATTGAAAAAATTCCAGGGGGCAGATGGGTGGTTCAGTGGATTAAGAGTCAGGCCCAGAGATAGGAGGTTCTGGGTTCATATCTGGTCTCAGACACTTCCTAGCTGTGTGACCCTGGGCAAGTCAATTACCACTCTTCTGCCTTGGAACCAATACACAGTATTGATTCCAAGACGGAAGGTAAAGGTTTTTAAAAAATAGAAAAAAATCCACAAAGTGTTTCCAATGAGATTTCAACATGAACTTCCCAGGAAAATATAATGATAGTTAAATGTAAAATTACTGAATTCCATTTTCTCTTTCCTTCAGCGCTCACTTGTGTCTTATATTTAGCAATTCTTCTGTGTGTAGGAAATCAATATCTATCTCTAATTCAGTCTGTATTCCCCCCTCCTTTGGAGAGACCTTATACATAAGCCAAAAATTAAGGTTTCTATAAATTTTTTCCTAGGGCATAGTGGAGGTAACAGTTAGAATGTGAGAAAAGGGAGTCTAGTCCTCATGTGTTCAGTTCTCTCACCCCACCATGAGGTTCCCCACCCCCAGGACCTGAATCTAGAATTGGTACCAGGGTCCAGAACAGAGAGAGCTTTTAGGTCAGGGGTCGGCAACCTTTTTGGTCGTGAGAGTCACAAACGCCACATTTTTTAAAATGTAATTTCGTGAGAGCCGTACAGTGCTCACAGTGCAGCTCCTGTAACAGTGCCTGAAGAAAATTGACTTTATGGCTCCTGCAGAAAGAGCCAAATCTGGCCCTCGAAAGAGCCAGATATGGCTCGAGAGCCATACCTTGCCAACCCCTGTTCTAGTGGAAAGGCAGAGGAGGATTTCCCCAGCAGTAGTTATTAATGTTAGACATTTGTCACAGTTTATTACAATAATTGATTCATTTTAAGCCTAAGGGGAAACCCACTTGGTTCTCTCCTCTTTGAGTTTATTTTAAATAAAAAAATTCTGAGTTCAGGCACAATGGTGCCGAGTCCCTTGTTAGGAAAATTCCTGGTGCCTAAGCAGAGGCAGGCTTTCTGCCTAGCCTTACATTTACGTCTATCTTTAGTTAACCCTTGGCATCTTTGTAGTGGAAGCAAAATGCAGCTTCCTGGAAACATACAACAAATTCTATCAGTGTCAGGGGGCCAGAACATTCCTATCAGTCCTTCGTGGTAGTAGAAATAGGCTCCTGTGGTTTTCTTATGGCATCAAGAGGACATGTTGGGGAAAGAGCTGACCTTTTCTTGGGACTTCCCTACACCTAAGCCCTCCTCTCTGAAATGGAACTGGCTCTTTGTGATGGAGCCAATGCCTCCCTTTTCTGCCACAGCTCCATTTTCTCCTTTGCTTTATCCTTGCTCCAGCCTCTAGAATTTAGATTCTTGGAATCTCAGGCCTTTCTCTAGCCCAGCATTCTGAAACAGTTTTTCCCTTTTATAAAAATTGCTAAGGACATGACCCAATGTCTTACATAATGGCTCTGATTGATTCAAGGAGGTAAACAAGACTGTTCATACTCAATTCTGATTGCATGATTTGATCCAAACATGTTCTCACCTAGATCCAGTCTGGTCCTGGTCAGTCCAGATATATAACACTGACTTTATCACTTATATTTCCCCAGCTCAAGTGTAACATGGACTGATACTTAACTAAGAAATGTTGCAAAACTTTTATTCTCAGGGATCTTCACAAATAAAGTTTCAACCCATGATAGTTCTTCCCACAAGATAGCAACAATCTTACCAGATCAATACTGTCTACGGGCCCACAAATTCCAATCAGCCCAAAACATTCCCATCGGTCCTTCGTGGTAGCAGAAATAGGCTCCTGTAGTTTTCTTATGGCGATAGTGCCAGACTTGAATTCAAGGAGACATGAGTTGGAATCCTGCTTTTGGTACTAACTATGCAATTACAGGAAAGTTATGTACCTTCTCTGAGCCTGAGTTTCTTCATTTAAAGAAAGGAAATAGAGCTGCCCATTACAAGGCATTGTTGTGAGGATGTAATAAGATCATGTATGATTTCTTTGTAAAATTCAGAGGTAAAATATAAATATCAATTATTGTTATCAGTGCTGGCCTTCATTTGTAATTTTAGTGACTTGGATATTCCCTCCAAAGATGCAGATCACAACACACCCATGTCCGACCATCGTGGCCAAGTCTGGTCCATGTCCTCCCATCAGTGTACTACAGAGGGTCCACCCAAAGTTCTGGGGGTCTTCCTCCCTTTCTCCTTATCTCTCTAGGATGCACTAGGGTTATCCACCTGTCTTCTCTCACTATTTCCACAAGACCAGTCCATCTTTTCTTTTAATTGTTTATTTCCCTGATGACCTCCTTTACTCTATCTACTTCTTTGAAATTCCTCTTTTGTTATATGCTACAGCCTGTTCACACTCACCACATGCCTCTCTATCACACTCTGTATCATGCTCATTTTCCATTCTTTGTTAGTTCTCTTTAAGCTTCAGCTCCAGGGTCACCTCCTACAAGAAGCCTTTCCTGATCCCTCCAGGTTTTAGTGCTTCTCTGGACCCACATTCAAATGATTTTGTACATGTTTTGTATCCTCTTAGCTGATGACATGTTGTTCCCTGCCCCACTCCACCCCCTACTGCCACCCATAGAATATAAGATACCTGAGGGTAAAAACCATTTCATTTTTATCATTATATTCTCAGCATCTGGAAAAGTATGTGATACCTGCTGTGCTCAATAAATAGCGAATTAAATTTAATTGCATTACCATTTGATTGGAAGTGGCATGACAAAGCAGATAGAAAGCCAGTGACCAAGCCAAGATCTCTCTGACACATCATGGCCAAGATGCCCTAGACAAGTCAACTCACCCTGTCAGCCCCTTTAGAGAAGTCTCTGAGATGATAAAGGTACAGAGAAGGTGCCAGCCCGCATTGGTAGGGGAGGTTTCCTGATCCAGAAGTCCATTCCTTATCCCCTATTATTTGGCATAGCTTTAACAACTTGTACACATATCCTTGAGCTACAGATGTTTGCTTCTCCCAGGGACAGACCGAGTTTTGGAGCATGGATCCAACAAGTAGGAAATCTCCTGGATTTGAAGTGAGAGGACCTGGACTCTAATACCAATCCTAAGCAGGATCTTGGGCAAGTTAAGTCTCTGGGTCTGTTTCATTATCTCTAAAGTGAAGGGACTGGACTAGATGACCACCAAGGTCTCTTCCAGCATGAAATCTATTTCCTCGATGAGTGCATCTTGTCATGATTAAGGCTTCAGGAAATCACCCTGGATTAGTATCCAATGAATGAGTATATCCAGCCCAAAGAAGTCGGAGGTCCTCCTATTATTGCCAGCTGAGTTTGCTAAGCACTAGGGCGACAAAGAAAAACTAAAGTCAGTCCCTGCTCAGAGGAGCCAAGTAGTATGAGCTCTTGACTCTGGTCTGGATTTAAGCATTTCAACAGATCGGTCTCCATCCTCCCACTCTCCCGGCTCCTGATTCTTCTAGCCCTGAGTCACACCTGCCAGCTGGTGCTAATTGTGACCAGACAGCTGTTATTAATTTCTCTGCTATGATTCATCCTGAAGAAAGGAACAAAAGAAAACATTCACCAGCCAGAATCACCTCCCATTAAGAGAAGGACAGCCACTACAGAACCATTAGGGATGCTTCGAGTTGTTTGGGAGAGCTCTGCTAATAGGAGAAGGGGTAAGAAATATCATTGAGTCAAAACATTCCTAATCCTCATCTGGGGAAAACTGAAGAGCGTATAACCAGTGGGCTTTAAATGTCTAATCACATCAATAAAAGTGTTTGTGAGCCCCAGTACAGTAGGTGGAGTGCTAAAGATGAAATCCAGTAGACTTGGGCTCAGGTCCCAGCTTTGGCATTCATCAGCTGTGTGACTGTCACTTGACCTCCTTTTCTTTGTCTCTAAAATGAAGAAGTTGGTCTAGATTGCCCTAAGTTTCTTACCAGTTCTAGATTTAGTATCCTATAACCTATTGTGCCCATTTACCTGTTGTCATATTGAAGCTCTGGGAGCTGAGAGTCCCACCTTGATTGACAGGTGAAGACCGCTGGACCTCAGAATGTTCCCAGAGGCCATGAGGACAGGGGAGAAAGCGGTTGGCCAGGGGGTGGTATAAATACACTGGCAGCCCCTGACAAGAGGTTTTATTTTCCTTTCCCTTCTTCTTCGGACCTTGGATCTGTGGACCCTGGTCTATTGGGAACTGAGGCTTTGCTTGGATAAGTCTTGCAAGAACTCCTGTCTGAACCCCACTGACATTGATCGACCTGTATCCAGACCGTGAATCCTCTGATTCTTCTGTCCCCTAGACATTTAGGCATCCAAACCATCCTTAGATATCCAGGTATCCCGGGCCCGGGAGGGATCCTGGAAGTGGGCAGGAGAAGAAGAAGAGGGTGGAAAGGGGTGGTACCTGAAGGCTGTATAGGCATAACATCTGGCAAGAAGAAGGAGCTGAGAGACATCATCCAACAGCTTGCTTGCTCTGGTTTGGCTGTGGCCAGGCTAAGCCAGAGGAGCTGAAGAACAAGCCAGAATCATTAACCAGCCTACAGTCCTGAGGGATTAGTATTGTCAAAAGATTAGTGTTGGGGTTTCCTATTCCTCTCCCCATTTCCTAAACATTCCTTCCTTGTCATATATATATATAACCCATCTAGTACCTTCCTGGAGTGGTTGTATCATCACTTCTCTGGGAGGGATCAAACGCAGTCAGATAAACGTGTCCAAGGCTAACAGAGCCCAATACCCACTATTGATCAGCCCCAGGTGGGACCTGAAAGGGATACCCATCCACTGACCTGAGGGATCCTGCCGGGGCACTGTTATAAAGAAGAGAGTTGTTACAACATCTAGCTAGGTGGCAAGACTCAGGTGATCTTGCACTAACCACATATCTAAACAACCACTACTGTCACCAAATTAATAGTGGTAGTATCCACTTTACCCTCTTATTTTATAACACTGTTCAAGGCACTTCAGGGAATGGAGTATCCAAGAGTAATATAAGATATGGTCCCTGTTCTCTGAGTTTATAGTCTACTCTCATGGAGGCAGGACAAGACCCTTAAATAACTAAACAAAGGCATCTTTTTTTTAAAACCCTTCACTTCTGTGTATTGTCTCATAGGTGGAAGAGTGGTAAGGGTAGGCAATGGGGGTCAAGTGACTTGCCCAGGGTCACACAGCTGGGAAGTGTCTGAGGCCGGATTTGAACCTAGGACCTCCCGTCTCTAGGCCTGGCTCTCAAAAGGCATCTGTGATAAGTACCATAATAAAATGCTATGGGAGGGCAAAGAGAGAGCTCTTCCAAATGGAGGGGCAGCAGAATGAGAAGAATCAGGGAGCATTTCCCAGATGTGGCGACATTTGAAAATTCATCTTTAAGGGATGAATAAGATTTTGTCAGATGGTGAGGGATAAAGACATTCCATAAGAAGGGAAAAAGGCAAGTCTGAAGCAAATTCAAAGAATAGTAAGTGGTCAGGCTTAGCTATAGAGGAGGTTGATTGCATTTATTGACATGAACATTAGGCCTGAATTGTTGAAATGAAAATCCCAATGCTGAGGTGCAGATACCATCCTTTATTTAAAGGCAATAGTAAAGGGAGTTCCCCATTGTTTTCAGGGACTCTAGGAGGGAAGCAAAGTGTTCTACATCTCTGCTTTTGCATTTTCCAGCATAGTAATTATCTGAGAGGCCAAAAGGAGAAAGGGAAATGTGAAGAGAATCTCATTCAGTCCATGACTGACTTTGGGTCTATTCCCTTAGAGATGAGATGCTTGTTCTTCATCATCTTGGCTGGGTTTCTGAGAAACCATCCCCTGTAGAAGTAGTCTTTTACTCTTACCAAGAACGAAGATGCCAAAGTATGCCCGAGTTTCTTTTCTTTGTTTGCTTTTTTAAATTTTAGAAATCTTCCTTATTTCATCTTTTCTCTATTGCATGTAAACATATTTTAACATTAATTTTTAAAAATTTTGAATTTCAAATTCTCTCTTTTCCTCCTTCCCTTCTTCTCTCCTTGAGAAGGCAAGCATTCGAATACAGATTATACATGTGAAGTCATGCAAAATATATTTCTATATCATCCATGTTGCAAAGGAAAAGAAATTTTAAAAAGCAAGAAAAATAAAATTTAAAAAGTGTGCTTCTTGGGGCAGCTGGGTAGCTCAGTGGATTGAGAGCCAGGCCTAGAGACAGGAGGTCCTAGGTTCAAATCCAGCCTCAGACACTTCCCAGCTGTGTGACCCTGGGCAAGTCACTTGACCCCCATTGCCTACCCTTACCACTCTTCCACCTATAAAATCAATACACAGAAAGTTAAGGGTTTTAAAAATTAAAAACAAAAAAACAAAACAAAAAAAGTGTGCTTCGATCTATATTCAGACTCCATCAGTTCTTTCTCTGGAGGTACATAGCATTTTTCATCATAAATCTTTCAGAAATGTCTGGAATCGTTGTATTGCTCATAATAACTATGTCATTTACATTTGATAATGGTACAATATTGCTGTTACTGTGCACAATGTTCTCCTGGTTCTGCTTACTTCACTTTGCATCAATTCATGTAAGTCTTCCCAGGTTTCTATGAAAGCATTCTGCTTGTCATTCCTTATAGCATAATAATATTCTATCACGATCATATACCACAATTTTTTTCAACCATTCCCCAATTGATGGGCATCCCCTCAGTTTTCATTTCTTTGCCATCAAAAAAACCAGCTGAAATAAATATTTTTGTACCTGTAGGTTCCTTCCTTTTTCTTTGATCTCTTTGGGATACAGACATAGTAGTGATATTTCTGGGTCAAAGGATATGCATAGTTTTAGAGCCTTTGGGGCATAGTTCCAGAGTGCTGTCCAGAATGGTTGGACCAATTCACAACTCTACCAACAGTGCATTAGTTTCCCAATTTTCCCATATCCCCTCCAACATGTATCATTTGCCTTTTCTGCCATATTAGCTCATCTCATAGGTGTGATGTGGTTTGCACTTGCAATCAGTCAATAGGATCAAATAATCATTTTTTCATATGATTGTAGAAAGCTTTGAATTCTTCTTCTGAAAACTACCTGTTCATATCCTTTGACTATTTATCAGTTGAGAAATGACTCACAGTTTTATAAATTTAATTCCATTTTCTATATATTTGACAAATGAGGCTTTTATCAGAGAAACTTGCTGTAAATTCCCACCCCCCAAACCCCATCCAGTTTATTCTTGCTTTCCTTCTAATCTTGGCTGCATTGGTTTTCTTTGTACAAAACCTTTTAAATTTAATATAATCAAAGTTATCCATTTTATAGCCCATAATGCTCTCTATTGCAGTTAGATGACACAGTAGATAGAATTATGGTGGTCCTGGAATCAGGAACTCATCTTTCTGATTTCAAATCTGGCTTCAGACACTTATGTGCTATGTGACCCTGGGCAAATCGCTTAACCCTGCTTGCCTCAGTTTCCTCATCTATAAAATGAGCTGGAAAAGGAATAGCAAACCACTCCAGTATCTTTGCCAAGAAAATCCCAAATGGGTCCCAAAGAGTCAAATACAACTAAATAAACAAAAAATGCTCTCAGTCTTTTGTTTGGTCATAAATTGTTCCCTTATCCATAATTATAAAAATATATTTTTCTAGAGGTCAGGCATTGCCTGCCCAGGTTAAAAAAAAAAAAACCCTTGTTCTAAAGCATACAGATGAGTTAACATTCATTGGGGGGACTTTGGCTCCGACCTTTATACATGGCAGTACTTTGAATTTATGAGACAGTCTGGCAGCCCCAGGCCCTAACACAGTTTCCTCCCAGTTTTAAATCTGTCATCCTTTGCTGAGGTAGCTTTCTCTTTCAGTTCAGGATCCCATGTCTGTGTAAGATGCAAAGGGCTGAGCTGTGTGATAGATCCAGCTAGAGAAATTGGACAACTCCAGGTAAAAAAGAGAAATTCATCAAGTGAATTTCCTTCTAGTGGGAAGGATCCTTAGGCAATTCTGAACCACTGGAAGCTTTTTTTTGAACCTAATCCTCCCCTGCCTGACCCCCAGGGCAAGGCCACAGCACAGTCTGCCTCGAGGGAGGGAGGTGGGGACAGATTCTCTCTGCCTCCTAGTTCCAAATCTCTGTCTGCATCATGCTGAGCCTCTGTCTGGGCCTTTCCCTCTTCAGAGGGTTCTGAGTGCCACCCTAAAGGCCAATCTCTTTAATAGGACAAGGAGACAGGAGGCAGAGCCAGCTCTCTAGCACTCATTCTAGGGAGAAAAAACAAAAAAACAAAAACCAAGAGCCATACGAGGCCAAAACTGGTTTTAGATTTTTCTGTGGGGTTTTTCCTGGGACAGGTGTTAATTTTCAGGAGCATTTTGCCTCAGAAAGGCCAATGGATCGTTTTCCAGATTGCCTTTGGTCAGTTGTACACAAATGGCTCTCAAGTCCCCAACTATTACACGCCAGGTAGCTGCAGAAACTCTGCATGTATCTGGCGGGGCAGAAAAAAAAAGAGATTCCAAGCCCATCTCTGCCCTTTGGCTTCTCTGACCTTTTGGGCAAGTCACGTCCTGGGTCAGCCTCAGTTTCTCAGGGTGCTTCGGGGTCCTTAGTGTCACTGATCCACAGAGGGGAAGATCCAATTCAGAGAAAAGCTTCCAAATGTCCAGAATCAGCCTAAGGATCTCAGTCACTTTGATGGAAACACACTTGATCTGGGGGGGAAAAAATGTGAATAATAATAGTTGCACAACCTGCTTTATAGAACTGTTGCCAGAAAAGTGCTTTGTAAGCCTTAGGATTAGAGAAGCGTGCGTTTTAAAAAACAAGAAATAAAAGGAGCACATGAAGAGAATATCAGTACTACTATAGAAATGGCTGAGAAAGGCAGACGTATGGTAGATGTGACACCAGCCTTAAAGCCAGAAAGACCTGGAATCAAGTTCAGCATCTAACATACAGTGTAATGAGCCACTCTGGACAGCTCTACAAACTCCCTAAGGCTCTAAGGGGCAGAAAAGGTGTGGACCTGTGTTGATAGAGGGAGCTTCCTCATCTGGGCATTCCCTATTTCAATGAAATCACAGGTCTCGTCTCTATTCCTAGAGAATGAAATGTAATAACATTCATAGTAATACTCTGGGGTTTGACAAGCACTTTATAAATTTTTCATCTGATCCTCTCAACAACTCTTGGAGTCATGTGCCTTTATTATTATCTACATTTTACAGATGAGGAAACTGAGGCAGACAGAGGTTGAGTGATTTGTCCAGAGTCACAGAGTTAGTAGGTGGCTGAGACATAGGTCCAACCAACACCAGAAAAATGAAGCTCAAAGAATTACAGTGGCCTGCCCCAAATGACAGAGCTGACCTCAAGGTAGGCTGCAGAAGTCTGGACTCTTTCCACCTCTCAGGTGCTCATGAGAAGGAGGAGATTCATTTGTATCCTAAGTGGTCAGGGAAGGTTCCAGCATCTGTCTAGTCACCCAAGGTCACAATCTTTATCATCCTTTACTCTTCCCTCTTCCAGCATCACCCATACCTATACCTGATCAAATGCCAAGTCCCGATTCTCCCTCTAGCATCTCTCAACCACTTTGTTCTCTTCCACATCCAACTTTCATCCTAATTCAAGAACTCATTGCCTCTGGGCTAGACTATTGCAATGATCTCCTAATTATTTCCACTGTACCACACTGCCTCTCTTAGGTTCTGGTCTCCCCTCCCTCTCCTCTATCCCCTATACAAATTAATCTTCTAATTTAAATAAATTAAGTCTTAAAACACAGGTGTGCTGATCTCAGGCACTTCCTAGCTGTGTAACCCCATTGCCTAGCCCTTACCACTCTTCTTCCTTGGAACTAATACACAGTATCGATGCTAAGATGGAAGGTAAGGGTTGTAAAAAATAAATAAAAACAAAAAATAAAGTATCTACGATGTGCCAGGCACTGTGCTAAGAATCCTATCCATCTCATCATCTGTTTGCTGCCTCTATCAGGTAAGATATCGGTGGACTTGGGAAGTGATCCAACAGATTTCAATTCAATGGGAAATTAAAATGTTTTACAATGACTACGACAGTGTAAAAGAAGGGATCAGGAAAGGGATGTCAAACTCAGAGTAATGGAAAAACCAAAGACAGTGCTAGAGAACAGATAATACAGGCTTCCTACAAAGAGATAGGGCTCATAGGACAACCCAGTGTAGAGATGGCCAGAAGATGTCACTCAATCATTGTTTGTACAGAATTGTTCTGATCACAAGGAAAAGTTCATTCTAGAGGGTAAAGTGGAAATGATTGTGGCTTAAAGACAAATAAGTCAATAAATAGACTTCTTTGCTTTCTTCAGAGCCCAACTCAAAATCCCTCTGGGATACCTTTGCTGAGCAACCTAATTGTTCTAGCTTGACTCTGTCCAAACCATCTTGAATTTAATTCTCTTGACATGCTGAGTCTACCCAATAGAATGCAAGCTACTTGAGGGCAAGCTCTTTTTTTTTACCTTTGCCTCCCTGTCCCCAGAGCCTAGGAAGTTCTTTTCACTTAGCAGACACCTAATAAAGGCTTATTGAATTGGATTGGATTGGGGTTTGAGCTGGATCTTGAAAGATGGTTAGGATTTGACTGGCATTCCAGTGGGAGGAAGTAGAAGTAGAGATCTTTCAATTCAACAAGCTCCCAGTGTGTGCTGCCTTATGGAGAAATAGAACACCATATACATCTTTGGGGCACAAGCCTCTGGACAGGAGTCCCTCTGTTCATCAAACCAACTCAGGTCCCCTTTTCTCCCTTCAACCTGACACATTCTCACTCAGAGTAGAGTTTTTCTGAACCTAGAGCTGACCAGAATGACAACTGTCCACTCCAGTCTCCTCCTGATTCAGTCCTGGCAGCTGCGCCATAGTACAGTGCCTATTTATAAACCCCATTAACATTCCGATCACTGTACCCAGGCTCCTGCCTGGAAAGAGAGCAAACAGAAGTCATAGGAAACCAGAGAAGGCTTTGGGCAGCCCCCTGGACTCCTTGGACAGTGGCACTCGGGAAGTGGCTCACCATTTTCCCAGTTCCTCTGCCAGATTCTTAGGGGCATGTGAGCTGGCCCCTTGTGGGAGCCAAAAGTAACAGCATTTCCCTGACCCTCACTAAAAATGTGAATGATCATCACTGTTGGAGGTGGGGACCATTTTTGCTACAAAAGAAGTTTCCGTGCTATACTTCTCTCCTCTCTTACAATCATTCCACCAGATAGTTATTCTAAATAAATAGCTGGATCTGTTAGAAAATTGAGGGTTTGCCCTTGTTAAATTCCCAAACAAACAAAAATTAACCATTTTGTATGAACATCTTTCTAAAATATATTATATCACTTTTCCTTCCCAACTTGCTACTGAATATAATTTAACTTTATCTTGGTGACTTAAGGTCATTATTAAGAACTATAACTATTTTAGGGGTGACTTGAGGCCCACATTGGGATAGTTGACCCAAGTTTAATGGTCTTATTTTGCTTTTGAGTTCTTACCTAACCCTTTATAGCCTTTCTGGGAATATATAGATATATAGAGTTATATGCAAATAAATATATATGTATATTTAATATATGTATATATACAGGATGTCCCCAAAGACTTGGTACCATATTAAGCTATTAAAGCTTAGGATTTAGCTTAACCTTTAAACTATTAAAGCTTGAACTGGCTTTTGGGACACCCTGTATATATGTGTGAATGTCTTATAAATTAATTTAGGTAATATTGTCATTTTTAGTTTCACTGGCTTAGCCTACTCATGAGCAATGAATGTTTCTCCAATTATTTTTGTTTGTATAAAGAGTTTTTTGTATATTTTTTTATTTGTATTTATTTATTTGTATAAAGAGTGTTTTGTATATTTATTTATTTGTATAAAGAGTGTTTTGTAAATCATTTTGGTAGTATTGTCATTTTTATTAGATTAACCCTGAATATGTATGGGTAGGTGGGTGTAGGTGTATGGTACATGATGGAAAGAACAATGGACTTGGAATCAGAGGACCTGGCTTCAATTCTAGACTTTGCCACTTATTACCAGGATGATGTAAAATGCTTCTGCCCCTTACTGTGTGACTTTGGGCAAGTCACAATCTCTGTGGGCTTCAATTTCCTGATCTGTAAAATTATAGATAGCCTAGATGACCTCTAAGGTTCTCTCCATTTCTAGGTCAATGATCCTAAGGCATTTTTGCAGGGCTTTAATATTTTAAAAGCATATTTTATGCCTACCCATTATAACTCAGAGCTCACAAAAGCCCCGCAAAGTGGATAGCACAGATATTATTATTCTCATTTTACAGATGAGGGTTAGACAGACCAAACAACTTACATATTATTGTGCATCAATGCCTGATGAAGGAAATTTCACACCCAGGTTCCTGACTTCTCCAACATGCCTGAGGAATGTCCACCATGTTTTCCTGAAAAGTGCCAAATCCTAGCGATCCATCTTTCCCCAGGCTTACCCCACCCTGTTCATATTAACACTTGCCCTTCCTCCTTTATCCAACACTGAAGCATAAGCCCAGAATCTGAGCCTGTCCCAGGTGCAACAGTTTTAAAGAGGTCAAAATTCAGAAAGGCAGCAGCAGTAAAGTGAAAAGAGAAACTGGCTCTGTATACAGAGAAACTGGGTTCAAATCCAGTCCTGACATTTGCTACTTTCATGTCCTTGAATCATTTGTTTCTCTTTTGAGTCTTATGTCAAATGAAGATTGTTGGGCAAGATGATCTTTGAGCTCCCTTCTGCATTAAAGAATATCAGGCAAAAGTAATGAAACTCTAATGGTGGAATTGGGGGCATAGAAAGATAATTCAGAGTAGTCTGAGAGACATTGCTGAAAAAATACCTTGTGTAGAGGTAAGAGCTAGAGCTGGCTAGAAAGATTCAATTGTTAAAATTTCAGAAATTGTCTAATGTTACAAATTGGCTTGGTTTTTTACTTTGTTGTTTATTTGGACTTAAAGTGGTGGAGAAAATGATAATGATGCAGAATAACTTCAAAGTGTGTTGTGCCTATATTTGCTTCTGTCAACCATTTACCCATCCACTGCTGCCGTTTAGGCACCTTCTTCTTTATCTGAAGCTAGCTCAGATAGGATAACTATCAGTCAGATGTGTAAAGGTCACATCTTTTAATAGCCATAGCTCAGTTTTCTGCTCCCACATCTTAATCTTTCACCACTGACACCCTGCATTGATCCTCTCCCTCCCATGTGGAGCTAAGCATCCCCAGGGTGGAGAGATCCTCTACAAGGTGAGCTGGGCTGCATCTACTGTTTGGTGTAATTGCTGAAAAAGCCAATGCTACAAAAATAAAACTCTCAGATCCCTTTCATGTGGCTACAGGTAATTGGAATTTTTGAAATGCTAGTCTTCTTAATAGGTCCCAAGATCAAAAATTCCTTCCTGTTCTTCAGGAACACCTGAATAATCCTTTACAGAAGGGAAAATAAATTATGTATTTTGCTCTCTTCCTGGGACAAAGTTTAGGCTTCATCATTCTGACAGCAAGCTATTAGTATAAATAACACTTTACCAACTTGCAGGGCACTTTTAACTTCACAAAACTGTTTTTTCATCCCCATTATTTCATTGTATCCTCACAACATTCCTATAAAGTATGGGAAGAGCCTGTCGGTGTTGGAAGGGAAATGGTTCTAGTTCAATACCATTATTTTACAGAAGAAAAAACTGAGCCACTATTAGGTTTCTACCTCCAACAAGATAATAAAAAGGATTGTAAAAAAATATTCATAGCTGCAATTTTGTGGTGACAAATAAATTGGAAAATGAGGGGGTGTCCCTCGACTGGGGAATGGCTGAACAAATTGTGGTATCTGAAGGTGATGCTCAAAGGAATGATGAACTGGAGGATTTCTATATGAACTGCAAGAACCTCCAGGAACTGATGCAGAGTGAAATAAGCAGAACCAGGAGAACATTGTACACAGAAAATGAAACATTGTGAAACGATTGAATGTAATGGGCTTTACTATTAATAGCAATGCAATGATCTAGGATAATTCCGAGGGACTTATAAGAATCACTATCCACATCAAAAGAAAGAACTGTGGGAGAAGAAATGCAGAAGAAAAAAATGTGACTAATCACTTTTTATATGGGTGCATGATTAAATGAAATTGTGTTATGTAAATGTGGAAACATATTTTTAAAAATTAAAAAAATTTAAAGCTAAACTTATAAAGAAGGAAAAACTGAAGTTCAGAAAAGTCAAGAGACTTTCTCAAGGTCACACAGCTGTACAATGTCAGTGAAGATCAGAGAAGCCAATGATGGTTACTAGAGCTATTCTAATCTCACCTGCTTCACACAGTTTGCATCATCCAAGTTAATGTTAGACTTCATAGATGGCCTTAGCCTGGGGTCTGTTTTTTGAATTCCCCACCCAACAACTCCATTTAACAAGCCTCACAGCTGAAGAAGTGCCCTGCTCTACTAGGTCTGGGAGTAGGGAGTTTCAGAAGGAAGGTGTGGAGGTGAGGTCCTTACTCTTAATAGGGGTTCTTAACCTGCAGTCTGAGAACTTGTTCTTTAAAAATGTTTTGGTATCTCTATTTTCACCATAATTAATTTACTTTCACCAGACTGATAAAGGGATCCATCACCTGCATGTGGAGAACCCTGCCTTGTAAGAAAGAGCTTTTTATCTAGTTGAAAAGAAAAAAAAAACTAAGAAAGAATTGGGGGCAAAAAACCACACCTTACAATTAAGTGCCCTATTGCCTCTAGAATAAAATGCAAACTCCTCTGCTGGGTATTTAAATCTCCACGTAAACAGGTCTCCAAGTCTACCTTTTTAGACTTTGCATCACACATCTATCCTTCATGCAATCTAACTTCTGGCAAAGCAGAACTATTTGCTATTCCCTAAACTGGGCACTGCAATCCCACCTTATACCTTTAAATAGATTCCCCCCACCCCCATCCCTGGCCCCTAGTGAGCCCACCCTCAGGAAACACCATCTGGCAAGAAATGGGAAGTACTTGGGAATGATCAGAAAAGCAGAAGAGGAACTAAGCAAAGGGGAGGAACATGGACCCCTTGGTGCCCAGCCAACAGGGATGCCAACGAGTCACTCTAGCCTGGCAGAGGCAGCTAATTCAGAATGATTCTTGGAAAATAGAAATTTGTCTTAATTCCCTCTTAAAATTCCTTAATCTCCCCAAGCTCTGGCCCTGGTTGCTCAATCCCCTTGGCTGTACTTAACAGCTGCCTTTTTATCCTGGTGATGCCTCCATCCTTCTGCTCTCTCTTCTAATGATAAGGACTTGTCCTCAATCTCCATTTCTCAAGGGCCCCAGGCTCTATTTACTTCATTCATGGATCATCTCCTTACTCTTAGTACAAGTCTGCCTCCTCCCCACAAGTCTTCTTACCCTAGAAATGTATCTAGCCTTTGGTGTCTTCTAATTGGTAAGACTCTGGCTCCACACTCCTATTTTTTCAGGTGCCCAGAGCATGCTTGCCTCATTTCTGGCTCCAAGTCTTACAATATGGATATTTCTATCTCCTTTCCAGCAGCCTTGTCCCACAGAGGCATCATTTCCATCATTTCCTACTTTCCTCCCCCTTTTCAATGCCACCTTCCTCCTCTAAAGACTGTAAATTCTTTGAAGGCTGGGGTTGTGTGTGTGTGTTTGCTCATGTAGCACAGTTCCTGAAATTAATAAATTATCTATATCTATAATCTATATGAACTTGAGGGCTGGTTATACCTATAGACTTTTGAAAGGGATTTTCCAAATCAGTCATTCTATTTAGTCCAATTTCCTCCTCTTGACAGATGAGGAAACTGAGTCCCAGGGACAGAAAGTGACATGGCCAAGATCACAAAGTTGGTTCATAGCAGATATTCTTAATCCATCACAACCATAAGCAGGAAAGGTGATACAAGAAGTTTCTTTGAACACATTTTTTTGGTTCTTCAAGTTCCTTGAGCTGCTTCAATGACAGACAACTGCACTGGCTTTAAGTGTAGGAAAGGAGCCAAGCATAACAAGTTGATCTGTATTTGGAAAGTGTTCTCTTGTTTCCTTGACCCCAGTGTCATTCAAACTGAAGGATAAGGATAAATGTTGAAAACAAGCCAGGCCTGAAGGGCTTTGGACGTGAAGGAGGCCACCTGTTCAGCACTGGGCACTTTGGGGAACTTGGAAATAGACAAGAGAAGTGACACTAGACCCCCAAAAGAACTGAGCACAAGAGCAATGGTACCTTGGGCAGCGCCATTCTCTCCCCAACAGGTCTGCACAATTCTGACAGTAACTCTTTCTTCCTTAGTCCTTTTCCTATCAGGTTTTTTTTCCAGGAGGCTGAGCAGCGGTCAGCTCTTCATATCCTATGAGACTGCATTTACCATGGCTATAAAAGCAGCCTAAGCTGTGCCCCAGTGGGGCCAAGGTCAGCTCTACCCCAGCTTTGGTGCATCTCCTTGTTCTGGTGCATCAGCAAACTGTACCAGTTCCTACCTCCTTGAGCGTTCTTTAAGCACAGTCTTGAGGCCTTTGCCTGACCCTCAATGAATTCTATTAGAACTGGACAGAATTGTTTTACTTTGATGGGAAATGGGAAGCACAACACCAGGGGAACAATCTAGGGGACATGCAAAGGATGTTTAGAATTTAAAATGATGATATCAAATAGACATGAATTTTCCACATTATCTAAGCTTAATAACTGGTCTAAGTTTGAGGTCAAGAAGGAGGTGGCTGGAACAGTGAACCCAAATGTGGGGAGGGGGAGTGTTGCTTCATAAGAGCAGGCAAAGCCACCCTAGCTAAAGTAACAAGGCACCCTGAGGAATAGCCTGGAGGGGGCAATATGGCAGTCAAGTGAAACCAGTGTCACCATCTCAACCACCATCTTCATTCAGGCCCTGATGGAGATAGATTAGGACCTTAAACCCAAGGGTCCAGGAAATAGCAATGCCCTCCAGACCACTGGTCCTATTTCTGTTTCCAGCCTATCACTAAGGGAAGCAATTCACTGTCCTTACCATTGCCAACACCAACCACCAAAGTCCCTTCCACTGTCAAATGGTTCAACCTCCAAATATAGATAAGACCATTAATAGAAATATTATAGAATTGTCTGTTTTGCTGGCATATCCCATGGATAAGACCTTTATATCCAACTTGTGGCTGAAACCTATGCCTTGATTTTTCCTGCTTAAGTTTGAGATCCTTAAGAATAGAGTCTGTATTTTCTATTTATATCTCCAGAGTTTTGCACATAATAAATGCTTAATAATGCTTTTTTATTCGATTTAGAGTTAGAAAGCACTTCAGAGGCCATCTAGACCAACTTCCTCAGAATCGCAGAATTTTAGAGCTGGAAGAGACATTAGTGGCCCACTGCTCCAACTCAACCTCAAAAAAACCTGTCCATCTCATCATCAACAAGTTCAGAAGTAGGTCCATGGACTGTATTCTGGGCAGGAGAAAGGGATGACATTTTTCTTTCCCAATATCTCCAGGTCTGGTCTATCTTCTAACATGATTGTGTTTCTTTTCATCTTAGAGTCACCAGGAGATGGGTTAGGTTGGGCATTGGGGCCAATGGGCATACCTATAACTTAGCAATGGAGAAAGTAATCAGGACTAGAACCCACCAATTAACACAGCAGTTACCTATAGTTAGGCTCAGGAATTTACTGAGAGATGGCACAGGAAGGACAGTGCCTACCCAGGGGGCTTAAATACCAAGGAGGTAAAAAAAAACAGGGCAATTGATTATTCCTGGGCAAGGGGCCATTCCCAAGGACCAGAGTATAACAACTGACTTTTTGTGAAGTCCAAACTGGAAATATCTGCCTTTCTCTTGGCACATTCCATTCAGAGGACTATCTATGTGAGACAGATAGAAAACTGGAGAACATAACTGGATTTTAAACAAACATCATTTGAGGGATTTGACCAAATGCTTCTGGAAGGTAAGTGGGAGAAAAGCAAATGAAGGAACAAAAGATTTAAAGTTGAAGGATAGTGATTAGGTTCAAATCCTACCTCTGGGAAAGTTACTCAGTCAGGGTCCCAGGGTCCCCTCTTCTTGGCACCTCAGTGATTGCTGGGGCCAGTTCTCTTCTCTGCTGCCAGGAGTCATGCTCCTTGAGGCTGCTTCTGGCTTCAAGTGTGCCTATATGAAGGTATCCCTCATTTTTCAAATAATGAAATTGAAACCAAAAAAAGGGAAAGATCAAATAGGTCTTGGGGTTGATTGCCTTTGGTTTCCTAAGTTCCTCAAGCAGTTAACCCACTACAAAAGTACAAACTCTACAATATGGGAGGAAAGGGAATTCTTCCACACACGGCAGTAATGTATATAGTAGAAAGAACACTGGATTTGGGGCCAGAAAACCTGGGTTCAAATCCTGGATCTATGATTTAATGCAGACATAGGCTGGTCTTTTCACCTCTTAGAGCCTGAGTAAAATGAGAGTAGATGACCTCTAAGCCCCACTCAGTTCTAAACTTTTTATCCTGTGTAGGATTTGTACTATAAAAAATTTGGGGGGGGGGCAGCTGGGTGACTCAGTAGATTTGAGAGCTAGGGCTAGAGATGGGAGGTACTAGGTTCAAATCTGGTCTCATACTTCCTAACTGTGAGACCCTGGACAAGTCACTTAACCCCCATTGCCTTGCCCTCACCACTCTTCTGCCTTAGAACCAATACACAGTAGTGATTCTAAGACAGAAGGTAAGAGTTTAAAAAAATTAGGAATTGGAGGTTCCCACTGGTAAAGGTGAGGCCCCATCCAGATACCTATCACATCATGATGTGTTTATGAAAATATGTTCAATTGTATATTGGAAAAAGCGTCCAAAAGGCTTGGCTTCAAATCCCACCCCAGGCACTTACTATGTGACCACAGGCAAATGATTCCAACTTTTCTAAGTTCAACTTTCTTCATCTATTTAAATAGGAAGGATATGAATACTGGCAGTACTTATCCTTAGGGTTGTTGTGAGATCCTGAATGCAAATTTAATGAATATAAAGCATTTTGCAAATCTTGGTCAGTTTTAAAAAATTGTTATTTTCTCCACCCTAGGGGTGTTTTCCTAGAGGGAGAGAAGCCTTAGGTTGAGGAAATGGGTAACTCAGTGTCAAAGAAAGCCTGAAGCCACTTTTCTCCCCAGTTTTCTCCATGAGGGAACCAACAGAAACATTTAAATATGAAACGCCAACAAGTGTGCTAGCAGCCCTTCAGGGGTTCTAGCTCTCAGTGACCCTATTTTCAAACTGGGGAATCACATAGTTTGGATCCTGAAAAAAGCAGAAACCAGTCGGGGCTCAGAAGCTATAACTGGTTTGCAAGAGGATTTGGGGGGCACACCCAGAAGAATTTCTACTGTCTCAATCAGGGCTAGATTTGGTAGGCATCCTCCTCTGCCCCCAGATGTGGGACATGACCCAGACGACATCTTCTCAGCTACCTTGGCCAATTATTTTTCCATTAACATCCATGAGAGCCCAACTCCCACCACCCCTTTCCATCCCATACCTCAAGCTGCTGAACTGACTCTAAGCAGGGCAGGGGAAGCCCAGGGTGTGTGATTTACACCTCCTATGGCCATAGCTGGGGAAAGAAGAGCCTCCTACACTCCTGTCTTCATCCATTTATGGTTTGGGCGTCTTATACATTCCTTTAAAATAAATCAGGGGAGAGAGGGAGAAAGAAGAGCAAGCAGAGCACCTACAAGCCTAGACAGTGTCCGAGCACACTGCCCGCTCCCACCCACCTCCCCACACATGCCTGGGAATTACTAGCTGATGCCAGGCCCATCTAAGGAACACTTTGCTTTAGAGATTTGCATAAAATGAAAACACAGACCAAAACTAGGGAAATAGCAGGGTCACAGTTCAGATGAAAAATATTCCAGGCAGCTAGATGGAAGCTCTCAGAAGAACTAGTGCAGGTCTTCATTTTATCTCTTTATTTTTTAATCACCGACAGCAATATTGTAGGTACATCACAACTTAGGGTCCCTCCTCATAACCCTATATGTGTGTTAGGATATTACAGGTATTATTAGCCCCATTTTATACATGAGAAAACTGAGACTCAGAGAGGTCAAGGAATTTGCTCATAGCCAGTAAGTATCAGAAAGGCAGAATTCAAACCCAGTTCTTTGTAACTCAAAGTCCTGTGCTTTATCTACTACCCCACACTGAAGAGTACTCTTTCCCCATATCCCCCCCAAAAAACTTCAGTGCCACGGGGACATGTGGCAGCTTCAGGCTTCAAGAATAGGCTTGGCACCAAGGGGGGAACAAGCCAAGGTCTAATTCAGGGTTATGGCAAGGGAGAAAGCTGAGAGCTAAAAACACCATCCCTTTCAGAGACTGGAACAGGTGGGATGCCAGAAAGGTGGTCAAGACAAGAATTTGAAGCACGTAGGATCAGACTTGAGGAACGGAATTAAGAAATAGGCAGCCTAGTCTAGGTCCTAGAGACAAAAATAATTTTAAGAAAACATTTGGTACAGCCCTTTGCTTTTAGGCAGGTAAAGAATTATTATCTATTTTACCAAGGTAGTGTAGGATGGGGAAAAGAATACAGGAGAGTTATGAGATGACAAATAGAAACGAGAGAATCTATGTAAAAGGCTTTGCAAACCTTAAAGTACTATACAAATGCTAGTTATACTCATCTTCATTTTTATTATGACCAGGGACCAAATCTCATCTCTAAAAACTACTTGCCACTAGACTCGGCTCAAGCCACTTATAACTTCTTTTTTTCCTTTAAAATGGGGCTAATGATACCTATTGTACCTAATCTCTAATTGAGGCTGAGATGAGGTAATGTCTGCAAAACACTACAAACTTGTGAGCACACTTATCATTGTAAGGTCCATTGCTTATTAGACGTGACAACTAAGCCCTAAAGAGAAACTAGATGCCTCGTAGCCTTCTGCTTCTTTGGGAATGGTTCCTCTAGGACATCATGCTCACTGCATAAGCAGTAATTGCAAAAATATTCTTAACCCACAAATCTCACTGACCAGGTCATTACCTTGTTCCCAAAACTCCCTTTGGCTTCCTACTGCTTTCAGGCTAAAATACAAACTTGTGTTTGGCTCTTAAAATCCTCACAATTTGGCTCTCCCCTACCCTTCTGGATTTATTACATCTTCTTCCTTTAAGGAATTCTTTGTTCCAGACCAACTGTCTTCCTTCCATTTCTCATCTCTGTGCCTTTACAAAAAGCTGCCCCTACTCCCCAGAATTCATGGCTTCCTCCTCACCTTGAACCCCTGACTTCCTCTCAAGCTCAGTTCCAATCCTACCCACTCTTTGGAGCCTTTCCTGACACCCCACTCCCATCCCTTTCTGTTAGCGCCCTGCAGCCCTGAATTTATCCTGTATCTTTCTAGAATTTGAAGTCTCTCTTCATATAGTCAGGAGATATACAAATATATTTTTTCAATCACTTTTTTTTTGCATTTGTGCCATTCCCCCCCCCCCCCAAAGAATGCAACTTCCTGAAGGTCAGCAATTGCTTCACTTAAGATTCTGTATCCTTGCTTGTAAAGGTGACAACTGGTCAAGGAACTAGAGAGATGTCTTCTCTTCCCATGTGGACCTTATCATTGCTGGGTCTTCCTAGTTCTAGACTCTTCCCTCACCACCTTTCCCACAACTTTCAGAGTAATGTCCCTAGTGAAAGCTCTAAGTCTATCTTCCCCTCAAAATGAAACCCTTTTATAGGCTCTGCATTGTCTCTCAGATAAGATAAAAAGTATTCCTTTGCCTGGCATTTAAGATCCTCTGTAGTTTCCTTCTATCTATGTCTTGAACTTTATTTCTCTGCTTCACCAAGATAATATTTTTCAAACTGGACATCAGAACTATTCTATGCCCTCATGACAAATCTCTGACAACCACATTTCCACAGGTTCTGCTCCGTGCCTCCAACATCCTCCCTGCTCAGTCCCGCATGCTAAAAATCCTCTTCTGCCAAGGCTGGACTCAGTCCAGTGCCATCAGCTGTATGAAATCTTACCTATCTGGCTAGCTGAAAGGGAACTTGGCCTCCACAAGGAACACTTCATCTGGATCTCCCCTCTCTGCCCTTATGTACTAAGAGCCCCCAAGTCAAGAAGAAAATACTGCAAGCAGCTAGAAAGAAATAATTCAAATACTATGGAGACATAGTTAGGATTACACAAGACTTAGCAGCTTCCACATTAAAGGATCAAAAGGCTTGGAATATGAGGTTCCTGAAGGCAAAAAAAAACCCTGAGGTTTAAAACCCAGAATTACTTACCCAGCAAAACTGAATATATTATTTCAGGATAAAATATGGTCATTTAATAAAATAGAAGATTTCCAAGCATTCCTGATGAAAAAACCAGACCTAAACAGAAAGTCTGTTGTTCAAATACAAGACTCAAGAGATATGTAATGTAAAGGTTAAATTTAGTGGTTGGTCTTAAATTATATGAAATAACGTGGTCGCCAGAGTTATTATATCTCAAGTCAGAAGTTTATTTACCAAATTAGAGGGGAAACAATAGAGTAGAGAAATGTGAGAGAGGTTAGGGAGAATACCTATACCAGTCCTTAGCCAGGAAGGCCAGTAGTGAGTACCTACGTGGCCTCCTCCAAGATGGAAGCTAGTCTCTGTGGATATTAAAATTAATATACAAGAACTAAGTATTATATTTTATCAATTTTTATTAATAATAAATGAACAAAAAAAGCCAACTAAAAAGGTACTAACCCAGCCCGCTCACGAGAGCAAAAGAGAGCGGAGCGAGGCAGAGCCTCAGAACTTATAACCAACATGTGAAGATGCAAACGTACACCAAGGGGAAAGCATTGTGGGTGATAAAGGAATTTTGGGTAATGTATTTTTAGGGGTTCAAGATTTTCCAACTATACATCTCTTAGGAAACTGGGAGAGGAGTCGGCCCTTTTCACCCACCCAACAAAGTAGTCGAGGAATCAGAATCTAAGTTGAAGCCATGATTCACTCCACAATCTCCAGTGAAGTTCACTTGAAGACTATCTCCAGGAGACCCTCTCCAGGAGACTCAAATTCACAAGACTGCCCCAGCCCAAGGATTTTGTGGCTTTTATGGTGGTTTCCTGTTCCTACCCCTCTTCACAGTTTCCAGATTGTCCAGCCCTGCCCAGGGGCAATGTCTGTGGGATTGACTTGTCCCCTCTAAAGGTGTTAACTCTCCTCTAGGATTTACAGGTTTCTGAGTTGTCATCCAGTTTGGATTCCCACATTTCTGAGTTATCACCCAGTTTAGAATGTGGGTTGCAGACTTTCCCCTACTTAATGTTAAGTAGGGGTGTCTTCCTTTTGGAGATGTAAACTCCTGTAGTAAGAGTTTCCCTTACTTTAGGGTTAAGTATGGGTGTATTCTCTTTTGTTAAAAGTAGACAAAGGAAAATTAATCCTGTCCTCACAATCTAGTGAGGTTCTAAGTAGGGATACTTACTTTATTGTTAACCAAAGTTTTAACTCCAACTAAGCAAAGAGAATAAAGGATTCCCTTTTCACAAGTGTAAACTCAGAATAGACAAAGAGAACCAAGAATTTCCTTTCATAACATAAAGGTAAATAAGAAAGAGAAAATTTAAAGAATTCAATAAGGTCCAACTATTTATATTCCTAAATGGTGATATGATATTTGTAGCTCTTAACATTCTTATCAGCATTAGAGTAGTTAGAAGGAATAAACATAGACCAAGCGTGTGGGAATAAACTGTTAAGGATGACATGATAAGCCCCCTCCAAAAAATAATCAAGGAGTGAAAAAGTTGATTGTACTAAGAGAAAAGGGAAGGGAAAGATGGAATGGAGTCATTTATCTCACCTAAAGAAGCACAAAAACTTAGTGGCAAGGCAGATGAGAGTGGTGGCAGGCAATAACATCAATAAAACTTTCTTATTTTATAGGACAACGAGCCCTAGAATGTACCTTTCATGATGACTCTGAGTAATGACTGATTATTAATTACCTCTTCCACTCTCTTTGTACTACTGGTAATTGTGCTTGACGTTAACAATTCAATTAAGCAAATGATTAACAAATAAATGATGGTTGTGTGCAAAACATCAGACTGGGAACTTAGTGGATAGAAAGATCCATAAGATGTGTTCCCTTCCCTCAAAGAGCTTACATTTTCTAAGTCAAAAAACAGGATAAAAAATAATGATAATACAAAGGAAGTTGTTAGACAAAGAGACATAAGGCTAATGAATTCAGTTTTTTATCCTTGGCTGTGTGGCACCAAGAGATAGTTTATTTTAAGACAGTTATACTCTGTCATGTTAGCCTCAAAATGGAATAATCTAAATAGTTTTAGCTTCTCTTTTTAACAGTTTGTTATGGTGTTATCATCTATGTCTCTGACCCTTTCTTAAAACAAGAACTAGTTCTTAAAACAAGATCTAGTTCAGGGTCTTTCCTAACTCTCCTACAATTCTATACATTCTCAGAAAATGATCAGTTTTGTGGAAACAGGTCAACTTTAACCAGCAATTTGGAATAGATTTGCTTCCCACTCACAACAGGTTGAGAGTTCTTTGGCCTCCATGAATGCTCTTTTTTGAGTCATCTTTGCGATTTGGGCTTCAGGTTAAAATGTAGACACAGCTGTCTCCACCTCCATTTATGAGTCAGATCAATTTCTAATTTTAGTTCTTTTAGGACAGGTGACATGCTTCATGATGAACAGTGACATACTCGTTGGTCTGTTACCATTCATTTTCAACAAGCTCTCAGAAGACCAACTATACTAATGTGACAGCTTACATAAATAATCTTGAAATGGATGAACTGAGAAGGAAGGAAGGAAGGAAGGAAGGAAGGAAGGAAGGAAGGAAGGAAGGAAGGAAGGAAGGAAGGAAGGAAGGAAGGAAGGAAGGAA
>NC_058130.1:52681684-52704261 GCF_016433145.1 Gracilinanus agilis
GGGGGGGTGCGGGGGGGGGGGTTGAAGGGGAAAGGAGGAGCATGAATCATGTAACCATGTTAAAAATGAATATTAATAAATGTTAAAAAAAATCTCATAATTTGAGAAATGTTAAAATTAAGAATGAACTGAGGTTTAATACATATGCTAAGCACAATAAAGATGAATTTTTCAAAAAAAGCTATGTTGGAAGCAAAAGTAAGATTTAGAAATGCAATAGCTCAGGCTGATTAGGACCAGAACAATGGACAATAGCATGAAGGCAGAACTATTTCTGTGACTGTAAGCAAGTCCTGACCTCATTTTCCTACTCTATAAAATGGAGAAGTTGGACTGGATAGTCAGCTATAGATCTATAATTCTATAAATCCACACTTGACTATTTGGCCTGTTTTCTTTGCAAAAAAATAATAATCTTTGGCTGAAAATAATAAAAAGAGTCTAAAAGAGTAGATTCCCAAGAAAATTAAGAAGTTAGTAAAAGAGAAAATAATTTCCCTCAATGAGTTCAGAATGTTGGGACAAACTACATTCCAGAAAACTGAAAGAATTATATTCTTTAAAAATTCTTAAGAGAATGGGAAGGTTGTCATAGGATTGAAGGATGGGTAAATGTTTCAACTTTCAGAAAAGGAGAGACTAGATTCTTCAAACCACAAACCAGTGAACTTGATTTTGAGTCCTCTCTCTTCTCTGGGCTTTCACACTGGCTTTCCTCCATCCCCAAATGCCCTCTCTCTTAGCCACCATCTAGTAGAATCCGTGGCTTTCTTTTACATTCAGTTCAAGCACTTTTTTCCAACTGAAGCCCTTTCCAGGTTTTCCCAGGTGCTAGTACCTTCCCCTTCTCTTCTGTACCAATTTATGGCATGTTGTCACTCCATTAAAATTATTAATTAATAATTAGCTCATTGAGAGTTATGGTTTTTACTTTTTCTTTGCATCCCTAGCTTGCTGATTGGTTCTGGTGTGATTCTATAAAGGGGTAGCATTTATGAAGGGAGGTCACGGTGATTAATGAGATACAAGATGAATTAATTCTCTTAACAGGTCTTGCCAAACCGACCCCACTCCCATCCCCACCGTTGTGATTGGTAGATCAGGAGAATGTTGTTGACCTAATTTTTTTAAGTTTTTAAACATGGAGACTTCTAGCCAAAATGATTGCCTTAATGGGATTTGTAATATCCAGCTCTCACATACCCACTCCAGCAAAACTGAGGAGTTTATGTCTGTTCTGGGCCGAACTTGACTCAGGCCAGTCCCCTGCTTGCCTCGGTTCAATATTGGACTAAAATGAGACACTCGGACATTCAACAGTTAAGAAAAGAAGATTTTCTTAGCCAGAACAGGAGAAGGATATTCAAGGAGAGGGACTGAGGACGCCTCAAGTTGATTCAGCCAGAGAAGCTCCTATTGTGATCCACCAGTCAAGCATCTAAGAGTCCTTCCAGCCGTCATGGCTACTTTGTACCTATGTAATTAGAACATGATGTCAACAGCCTGAGCCCTTAATCCCTTAAGCCAGCCCAGTCTTGAGGAATGTCTCAATATCTTTTAAGGAAAAACTATCCCAACAGGAGGGATGAGGGTGGGGTGTTAGGCTATTGCTAGCACAGTCTGAATAATGGTCAAGAAATCTAATGAAAAGATACAATAATATCTTTCATCCCAGAAATGCTTTAAAAAAATCAGTCAGAAACTCAAGGCCAACCAGAAAAAAAAATAAAATCACAACAAATGCCAGGCTAACCAGATAATCACCAGCATGGAGCAGGAAAGCCCAGGCTCAAGGTCTCTGAAGCCCCTGATGCTCTGTCTTGAGGCGTCAGACAGGATCCTGCAATCCAGCCCTCTGAACCTCAGAGACCTAGGAAGGCTTCATCCTGAAAGGCTGCCTCTGTATAATTGTTATAAAATCCAAAATTTAAAATTGTTTGAGAAAATTTTCAGGAAAAGGAGCTTTGCTAACTCCTTGAATTAAGAAAACAAATATTCGAAGAAAGACACCATGAAGATGCCTGAAGAAACTTTCACAGCATCAGGAGATCCAGCAAGAACTTTGGAGTATAATTGATTGAACTGTGCATGTGGAACACAAGTATTTTTTAATGTATGTGTATACCACAGAGGGCCCCCTAATTGGCTTACTGCCAATGCAGCTAGCGAACAGTGGTTTGCTCTCTCTCACTCTATCTCTTTGGTTTCCCTCTTATCTCTAATATTGTATTTAAATCACAGGGGGGATTGTGAAAGAGAAATCTTTACTCTATTGTCTATCTTGAGTTAACACTAACTTAAGTACCCCTACTTAGTACCTCACTAGACTAGGCAGTGCTAAACAATTTGGAAACTGTGATAAGCCCCTGTGAAAAGGAGAAGGGACAAGAAGTCACCCTAAAAGCAAGCCCTGAACTCTCTCAGAGCAGATTCTTTGAGAAGATGGTCTGAAGAGATTGTCTTCTGACTGGGAAGAGCCTTCGAGGGAGCTTCACTAGAGACTGTGGCTTGAATCGTGGGCTTGGAGCTCAGCTTCAACTTAAGACTCTGACTCCTGGTCTGCTCTGTTGGATGAGTGAAAGGCTGACTCCTTTCCTGGTTTTCTAAGAGACTAGCTTCCATCTTGGAGGAGGCCATGGGGTTACTCACCACCAGCCTTCCTGGTTGAGAGCTAATTAATCTCTGCCTGGATTAAGCAGATCCAGAGTAAGCATTTAGGTTGATAGGATAGATAACCTCTCTAACATCTTCACATTTCCCTACTTTATTGTTTCCTCCCCATTTTGTAAATATTTATAAATAAATTTCTGACTTGAGATATGATAAATATTGGCAACCACATAATTTTATAAAATTATTGTCCAACTATTAAATTTAACCCTTATACAATACTCAAAGCTACTTAATTCAGGAAGTAGGCTGGAAAGATGAGTAAACCAAAACATCAACTAGTATCAAAATTATTGAAAATTTAAATCCATAAGAACTGTAAGCAAAAACTCAAAGGAAAAAATCTGAGTTTCCATCAGGATTACATGACTACAGGAAATTAGGCAAGAGATAAAAAAAAATAAAGTAAAATAAAAGCCCTTTAGGAAAGAATTGGAAAGAGAATAAATACCTTAGAAGAGTCAGTGGTAAACAGTATCCAAGAAAAAGAATCTCTGAAAACAAAAAAACACCAAGCAGAAATCAATTATCCCATGAGACAGCAAGATATATTTGAACCAAATCAAAAGCTCCAAAAAATACTAGTGTAAGATATCTAATAGGGCAGTTAGTGGCATAGTGAATAGTGCCAGGCTTGTAGTAAGAAAGACTTGAGTTCAAATTCGACTTCAGATACTTAATAATTGGATGACCCTGGATCAATCACTTAACCCTGTTTGCTTCAATTTCCTCATCTTAAGAAGAGCTGGCAAAGGAAATGGCAAACCACTCCAGTATCTTTGCCAGGACAATCTTAAATGTGGTCATGAAGAATAAGACATAACTGAAATGACTCAACAACAACAAAAATATCTGATATCAAAACAACTAATTTGAAAAACAGATTAAAAAGATTACTTAAGAATTACTGAACTTCTGAAAAATAAAGACAAAAAAACCTCTTGGAAACTATAAAGAAATTATAAATGAGAACTGCCCAGATCCATTAGAACCAAAGACTTCAATAAAGTTGGAAAGAATCCATTGATCATCTCTTAAAAGGAACAGCCCTAGGACTGTCATAGCCAAAAGGTACAGGACTCACATCCAAGAAAAAAATATTTCAAGCATTCAGAAAGGAGTTCAAATTTCAAGGAACTAGTCAGAATCACAAAAGAACTGACACCTTCTCCCAAAAACAAAAGATCTTGAAATACAATATTTCAAAAGGCAAAAGATAAAGTTTTAAAACCAAAAACAACTTAACCCCAAAAAGCTGAATATAATCCAAAAATGAATCTTTAACAGAAGAGAACTTTCAAGCTTTTCTGATGAAAAGACCAGAGCTGAGTAAGAACTTTTAAATAAACACAATGGTCCAGGGAAACTTAGAGGGAAATTTATTTGAATAATTGAAAGGATCTATAAGATGATACGGGCTAACACTCTTAAGTGAGGAGAAGAAAAAGGTCTAAGAAGAGAAAGAGAAGGTAAAATGAGGAATTCATACATGTAGGAAGGAGGAAGAGAGAGTCCAATCTCAGAAACAGACATGGTTTTATCAGTGAACATGACTCTAAGGATGTATCGCCATCTGCCTTGCTTGTGATACCCTAAGCCCACTGGGGGTTTCCCTCTGCCCTATAAATTTCACAATCCTCCGTATGTTTTTTCTTCCTGTTAGGATGTGAGCTACTTGAAAAGCAGGGGCAATCTTTTCTATTTGTCTCCAGTGCCTGGGATATTAGAAGTACTCAGTGATACCTTTTCATTCATTTATCCAGTCATTCACTCAAGGGTCTTTTACCAAACCAGTGGCCCCTTAGATGCCAGTAATCTAATGGAACCCAATAATTCATATTGTGTGATTTGATCAGGATAGAACACAAGATTGCAAACAACTCCTTATTCCCAGAAATTATACATATATATATCTGTTAATGGAAACTAAGATCACTGGTTTTTTTGGTCACATCAATCACATTGTTGTTGATTCATACTGAGCTTGCAGTCTGTCAGAACCCTCAGATCATTTTCTTATACTTCGTAGTCATTTTGTGAACCCAAGTATAGTATTTCACATTTATTTACATTACTTTTCATCTTCTTGGAGTCAGCCCAAAGGTGGGGTTTTTAGGGGGATGGGTGGGTCAGGATGGTAGATTGTGACTGCTTAATCCAGCTATTAGCTATTCCTCTCAACTTTCCTATATTCTTTGATGAAACCTGAAATTATTTTCTTTTATTAGATTCACCAATTCTCCATAACATGAGAATTCACTCATTCTTTCTTTTCAAAGGATTTTTAATGCTTTGATCATTTAGTTAACTAAAAGAAGCAATTTGTGTTGGTACTGCATTGATCAAAAAAGTTTTCATGAGTTTCTAGATTTTTCATGTTTTGTCTATTAGAGTATTTTCAATAACCAAAAGGAATTACAAGGAAAAGTTAGCATTTCCAAAAGTTAAGTATCTGTTTGAATAACTTTTGCACAATAATGCTGTACAGAATGGGTTACTTTACTTTAACTCTGATTTCTTCCAGTGTTGAATAGATGGGACATAAGAGAGGACAAACGTTGGCATAGAGGTTTGAGGAAGGGTTCAGGACATAAATTTGGGTAAGTCCATGCTGAAGTAGTCTTAAGAGGAGAATGTTCAAATTGGACCCCTCTGACTGCTTGGGGAATCCTAAGGCTATCAAGATCTTTGTTCTTACTGTGGAGCACATGCAAACCCCTGGAGTGGGTTTGCTCCAAGGTAACTCTCCAGACTTTTATTGACTTTTGACACTTGCTCAAATGTAAATTGTCGGAAGATAGAGCTGAGGTGCAATATCTGGTTCCTCATTAATTGAGCGAATTGAAAGTATTAATGAACACAGCTCAAGTCATGAATGCATCTCCCTCCTGGAAGACAAACCAGAATCACATGGACAAAAGCTGTTCACAGATGGCAGCCTTGGCCCTGGTCAGTTATCTCCTAAATTCATACTTCTCTCAATAAAGGGAACTAGGTAAGAATAAAAATAACCCCAAAATCTTCTGTAACTGAAAAAAACAACTACAAAACTCTACCATACCAAGTATGTGCAATGATGGGACAGACATTTCGCAATGATATATGGGCAACATATTATCTTTATTCACTATAATTCAATATGCACTTGTCACACCAATATTATTATAATATTTCTAAATTGCCACATGGCAAACAAAATAAACCCAGAGCATGAAGGTCAAATCTTCTAGGGACTAATTAAGATTTTTAAAATAGCAGAGAATTCCTACAATTTATTATAGAAGATTCTGGAAGCATTCCTTGACTTATCTGTAAAAAACAATTCAACTTAATGTTTTACCTTGAGGTCTGATGTCAAATCCTTCAACTAAAATGAAGCTACTGATTTGAATTCAACAAACATTTATTGGGCAATGATTATGCATCAAGTGCTGGGAATACAGAAACAAAACCAAAGCAATCTCTGAGAGCAAGTTTACACTGTTCTCACCAACATTCTACACAGATAAGCAAATACAAAGTCATTTCAGAAAGGAGAGAATACAAACAATTCAGGGTACAGAGAGGGGTCAGGAAAGGCTTCTCAAAGGTAGCTTGAGAATTGAGGTGATTCCTCAACTTAGAGAAAGCTAAGGATTCTATAAGATGGAAGTAAGGAGGGAGAACGTTTCAGACATGGGAGACAACATGCAAAATGTCATAAAGAAAAGAAATGGCAAGTTGAGTTTGGGAAACAATTCACATCAGACTGTGTTACATAATTAAATATGTCGCTTCATTTAGCATATGTTGTAGCATGTGATATAAAAATATCCTTCAGTGTTAAGCACTATTTGGTTAAAACTGTTCACATTTGCCTCCTGTAAGATCTTTCTGAGTTCCCTGCTTCAAGTTCCCTTAAAATTCTAAATCATGCTTATCAAAACGAGAAATTCTTATGTAACTATATGATACAGGGTAGTCACAAAAAAGACAAAATGTCATTTTAATTAGAAAATTACTCAACCCTCAGACATATTAAGACTCCACTTTTTAACTTCAGCTCCCAAACACATAATGAAGAGCCAAAGTCAATGGAGAAGGACTTTGGAAATAGGCAGAAATTAGTGTTGTCACTGGCCCATTAAGTAAGAAATCTGAGGGAAGAGACAGCAGATAACATTTCAATAAGCATTTATTAGACAGCGGCAGACAATCTGTAGGCAGGCAGGAATTACTCCTAGCCTGAGATAATTTAATGGCTAAAATATTCATAGCATATATTGTTTTACACGCATATTTTATACACAATGACTACAACAATGTAAACTGAGTCAGCAAAGAGAGGCAAAAAAATGATAGCTGAACACAACAGCCAATAATTAGCACTATGCTTCGAAATTAAAGGGCACATATCTCCCCTTTTGATGAACAACTGATAAACTATTTTCTCTGGAAATACATTTTTAAAAGGGATTTGTTTGAGTGCTTGTTGGAGAAGTATCTGTTGTGCCAATACATAATAGATCGAATTTTCCTTTTAATAAAGGCATATTTAGATTGATACATGAAACATTTGATCCATTTACTCACAAATTTTAATTGTCAGAATACAAAATATCAAGAATGTGGTTTAGGAATTAGAAAGTACAAATATTAATCAGTGGAAGCATTTAACTCTTTAAGTGCTTTTTCAAAAATTATTATACACTTTATAATTATTTTAAAACATTGCTGACTTGTTAAGTGAAAACATTAGTCTCTTATGCAAATGTAGCAAGCTGTCAATGAGCTAGAGGCATGATAACATTCTGCTAAATTAAAATGAATGCTCACCTGGGTGTGTGTACCCCACTTTACACACACACACACACACACACACACACACACACACACACACACACTACTGGCTTTTCCCATCACTTAGCTTTCCTATTGCTAGTCTTATTGGAAGGGAAAAGAAGCAAAAGCTCTTGGGTGGGGAAATAACTGACCCGGGTAGGATATTTTACTTTTAAGAAATATAAACACAAGAGTCTGCCACCGTGCCAATATTGTTTCACCTTCAAGAGCTGGGGGTTACAAACATATAAATTTGTTTAGTGGTGGGGCAAAGAATGGAGGACCAAATGAGCAGGGTTTAAGACTTCTTTGGTTTGTGCAAGGCTGAGCTAAATGAAAGATAGCCTAAATATTAACTTACTATTAGCAATACAAACAACCAATTTGAGAATATGTAATTTTCCCATGGACAGACAGAACAAAGAATCTGAAATCCTTAGGATGACAAAAGGTAGCCTATTTTGATCCCCAGACTTAGAAAGGTCAGCAGGAAGTCTCTAAGTTTTGCTACGCTTACTTCTTCTATTGCTACAGTTGCTATCTGGAGATCTTGACCGACATGGTTTTCGGGCAATCACCTTCTTGCTTTTATTCCGGTTTCTGGAAATAAAGAAAAAAAGTTGAATCTTAGAGAAAATCCTAATTTAAATAACATTTAATAACATTTCTGAAAACTCAGCAAACAACACACTCTATATGTTTTCTGTACTTCACAACATCACAGAATTTTAGAATTAGAAGGGACTCCCATAGCTGCTCAAGCCCAATACATACCTGAAAAAGAATCCCCCCAGTAATATACCTGACAAGCTGCCCTCTAGTCTCTTCTTGAAGATGCCAATGGGCTAAACTTATTATCAACTAACTCTGCTTGTGAGCAGCTCTAATCAGTGAGATTATCAAGCCTAAATTTGCTTCTTTGCAACATCCACCCATTAATCCACTTTCTGTTTTCTGAAGCCAAAAGAACCAATCTCATCACTCTTCCACATGACAACCCTTCAGTTATCACCCCTCCCTGCCTTTACTCTTCTTTCTCTTCTCTAAGTTAAACATCCTCAGTTCTTTTAGTTGATTCTTATATGGAAAGGAGTCAAGGCCTACTACCATGATAGTAGTGTTCCTCTGGCTGATCACCTGTTAATCTCAGTATTTCTTAATCTACAGTGCTTCAAAATGAACACACACAAAACAACCAGAATATACCAGTCAGTTAATAAACATTTATTAAGTTCTTAATTATGTGCCAGGCACTGTGCTAAGTGCTAGGAATATAAATATAAGCAAAAAGGTAGTCCTTTACCTTCAAGAAGTTTACATCCTAATCAGGGAAGACAACATATACAAGGAATTTTTTTAAAAAACAGGTGGTAGGAGAATAGGGAAGGTATCCGCATGCAGCTGGTGAAGTCCAGAGAGTGAGAAACAGCATCAGGAAAGGCAAGGAAGACTACCTGGCCCCAGCCCTTCCAAAAATGGAGGTTCTGGGAAAAACTCACTAATGAGAGAAAGGATGGAGAACATGGACAAGGTAGTAACAGGACTCCACTATAGGGTTATCATCTTTTTTATTTCTGAACGTTATGCATCTCAATGTACCGCAACACTTCAATAGCTATTTTGATCGCCATATCACACCATCCTGAGCTTACAGTCCAATAAACACCCCAGATCTTTTCCCTACAAATTTTTCAAAATGTGGATCTCTTCTCTTACTTGTAAAAACAACTTTTGAATCCACGATACTTTTTCTTCTCTAGCTTTTTTGTGACTGTGTCTTAGTTTTCCTCCTACCTGTCTGACCACCCCTTCTCAGTCTGCTTTGCTGAATCTTTATCCATCCATGCCATGCTCACTAATTATGGATGTGCCTTAAGGTTTTGTCCTAGGCTATCTTTTCTTTTCTCCCTATAACCTATATTTTATTTTCTACTTTTTTTTTTTTAAACCCTTGTACTTCGGTGTATTCTCATAGGTGAAAGAGTGGTAAGGGTGGGCAATGGGGGTCAAGTGACTTGCCCAGGGTCACACAGCTGGGAAGTGGCTGAGGCCGGGTTTGAACCTAGGACCTCCTCCTGTCTCTAGGCCTGACTCTCACTCCACTGAGCTACCCAGCTGCCCCCTCCCTATAACCTCTTAATGATCATCACTTTCCATGGTTTTTCAATGACCATGTTTATGCGAATGATTCCTAGATCAGTTTATCAAGCCCCAGACGCTCTTTGTTCCAGTTCTACAGTATCAACTTCCTATTGGATACTTAGAACTGGATGTTCCTTAGGAATTTCAAATTCAACAATCCAAAAGAAAATTATTTATCTTTCTCCACAAATCCTGCACTTTTGCAAAATTCCTTATTACTGCAGAAGAAACCACTAATCTTCTAGATTTTTTTTTATCATCTTCCTTTTAACCAAGAAATTGATAAAAATGCTAAACAGCATAAGGCCAAGTTTAGATCTCTGAGGAATTCTACTAGAGACCTCTTTCCAAGTGATGTTGAACCACTAATGACTAATCTTTGAGTCCAACCATTCCTATAGTTCTGAATCCATATAACTGTACTATTATTAATACAAACTACATCCATCTTTGATTATGAGAATAGAATGACATACTTTACCAAATGCCTTGTTAAAATTTAAATAAACTTCATTTTAGGCATTCTTCTTAATTACCAAGTTAGGTTAATTAGGATTAATTATCAGTTAGGGATTATGTCAAAAAAGAAAATAAACTGAACTTGACAATACTTGTCCTTAAAGAAGTCATGCTAGGGTCTCTGTGAACACTAGCTCCTTTTCTAGACATTCAGTAATCTTCAAATTTTAAAGTTAGAAAGGATTTTAGTGGTCCAGTCTAACTCATTCCTGAAAGAAATATCTATCATAATATATTCAAAAAGTCTTGATTATCCAACATCTGCTTAAAGACCTCCAAGGCCCACATCATCCATCAAAATGGTTGATTTCACTTTTGGACAACTCTGTTAGGAAGATTTTCCTCACATGAAGCTTAAATTTGTTTTCCATGCATTATTCCTTGTTCTGTCCTCTGGGATAAAAAAGAACAAATCTAATCCACCTTCCTCATAATAGCTCTTCAGAGGTTTGAAGATAGCTCTTACGTGTCTTCCGAGTATTCTCTGGGCTAAACACCCCCATTTTATCCCTAGAATTTTGCTAGGAATCAACAACATCAAGCTTACTGACTTGTAGTCTGGCGATTTCACTACTCTTTTGGAAATAATTATGTTTGTCTTTCTCTGATCCTGTCATGCAAAGCCTCTCCCATGTTCTATGATCTTTCAGATATCAATGATGATACCTCAGCAATCACATCGACTAGTTCATTTCCTCCCCACCCCCCCAGGAGATGAGTTTTATTTTGTCTTATCTGGATAGAGGTTTGATTTGTTCTCAAATGTTGCAGGTTGGCGAGAGATGGGGAGAAAGCCCAAGATGTGGAGGTTTATTCGGTGTAATCTTTGCTCTCATTTTCATCTTCACCATCAACAGAGAGAGCTGCGTACTTGCTTGCAGAACTGAATTTAGAGGCCGGATTTTCTTCAGGTTTCTTTGGCTCAGATGCAGGTCTGGAGTCTTGATCTTTTCTGCTATCTTTCCTCTCAGACTCCTTCCAATGGTCTTTGTTTCCTCCATCCACTGGACCACGGTTGGAGTTCCCACTTTGGTCTTTCAGCACGGTCACCCCAACTACCTTATTCTCATCTGCTTTCCTTGAAATATTAGCTGGTCCTTGGTCAGACTGCGGGGCTGGAGTTGCCTTTCCGCCACCACTCGTGGGAGACTGCTCTGAAGTCTGAGCTCTGAGATCGGGCAGGAGGAGTGCAGCTTCTTTTCACCCAAGCGTTTTCCTTTGGTGGGGGTGCAGGCATCACCTTTAAGGGATGCTGATCCGATTTAGAAGGCTTGGAAGTTGGAGAACGAGAGTTTTCTTCCTTGCTGAATGTTTCATTTTCTAGGGACTTCTCACTTCCCCTCCTTCATGTGTTTCTGCCAGATGGAGCGTCATTCCCAGTCTGTGAAGACTCCCTTCCCGTCCTTGATCGTTCCTGAGTTTCCTCACTTCACCAACTTGGGTGTCTCTCCCGGGGCCGCCTTTCTAGTTTGGGCTCCTCCAGTTGCCCTGCAGTTTCTCTTGCTCCTTCTGTAGCCCTCCCTCCACCCCTCTTCCCCAGCCGCTGCCTCTACCGGCTTTGCTCCTCCCAAGATGGAGGCTGCTCGGCTAGCCTGGGAAGGGCTAGCTGAGCAATCTTCTTGCTTGGGGGCACTCCTGGGCTTCACATTCAGTTTGGGTCTCTGGGGAGGCCCTCCGTCTTCCCACTTAAAATCATCCCGGCTGCCATCGTCTCGAGTTCCACGACCCATCATCGTGTCTATCCTATCTATCTCCCGAATGCTCTCCCGCCGCCGCCTATCCCAGGTCCAGCCTCTGTCATAGTCTCTGCTGCCCCGTCATCTCAGCGATCCCGGCCTCCATGCCGGTCCCTGTCCCGTCGTGGACCATCACGGTAGCGGTCTGAACCGTAACGATCACAGTGCTCGTCTCCAAAGCGATCATCACCCCTCAAAGCTGTCTGGGGCAGGGCGAGCCCTCCAGTCTGTGGCAGCTTTGACAGAATCCCGATTTCGAACCCGATCACGGCCAAAGGAACCATCATCTCGCTCTTATCTTGTGCTCGATCAGCATCATCCACTCGCATTCTTCTGCTGCTTAGAGACTCTTCCTTCAGGCTCAGGGCACTGAGCAGGGAGTCCAAGTCCTCAAACTCAGCGTAACCAAAACCCTTCAGGCTTTCTGGATCGCTGGTTCCCGTGGCAGACACACTGCACTCATATTCAGTCTTCTAAAGAAATCCTTGATGGAATCCTCCATTACCTCCTAGGGCAGGTTCCCTAGAAAAGCAGTGTAGGGTGGCCACCTGGGAAGACGGCTCCGGTCAGTGTTGGGTTCCCGAGCAGCCCTCAGAGCAGTGGGTAGAACGGAACGGTCAACTGGAGGAGCCCTGAACGTGTCGTCATCCCTCCTATGCCAAGTGGTGGAAACATCTCCTTCCAGGTCTTCAGTTTCATCAGCCCAGCTGACTGGTCTGGGCGCAAAGGTGCTTCCCCCCACCGGTGCCACCGTCCTCAGCAAGGAAGTCTGTCAAGGTGAGGGTCTTCCCCTTCTTAGTCTTCTTTTTAGCTGAAGCCACCATGTTGGGAGAGGGAGAGAGAACGCAAAGGTCCACTAGTTCTTTTAGTACCCCAGGATTAGTTCATCTGGGCCAAGTGCTTTGAATTCATCAGTGGTAGTTAGGTACTCTCTCATCATGTGGTAATTCTAAATGCTTGCTTTTGTTAGAAAATGAAAATGTGGGATATCTTAGGGGTGAGGCAGAAAGCAAACTATCTTTCTATATTTAGTATTCTGGTATACTTGGATAGAATGGGAAGATCCCACCTATAACTACTGAATCATATAATAAATGACAGAAACTTGGGGATTAATATTTACTCTCACAGAAACTAGCAGCTCAAAACACAAATAAAAATACAATATCCTTAGAGACTACTTCTGCTTTTTGACAAATACCTTTAAAAGAGTATGAATTTATTTTCAATTTTGTCATTAAAAATAACATAAAGGATGAAGATTCTTATTCTTTTCAAATATCAATTGAAGGGTCACAGGAAAGAAGTGTCAACCCAAGTAATGTCACCAGTGTTCTCTGCTAACATATTAAAATTGTTTCAGTATGTTTTCATGGAGCTGTTAAGCTAACGCTTCTCGGACTAATTTTATTTACAAAATCAAGTCTAATACATTCTTGTGCACAATAAGGATACTGTTTCTAACATGAGGAAGCTTGTTTTTCTTTTCATAACATTACCCGGTAATATTATTAGTAGAGACCCTCATGTTCTATTAGCCAAGAAGAAGCAATCTAAGCAATCTCCTCCTACCACCAAAAAGGAGCATCAGTTTAAAGGGTTTGGCTGAGATTTCTTAGCATCATTCAGAGAGAGAACTAAAACTTCTGTATTTGCCTTAGAATGACTCTGGGACACAGAGGCAAACTGATTTGCCACCCCCAATCCTCACCCTACTCCATAGCTCTTTTTGTTTGAATGAGAAATGTGGAGCCAACAAAAGTGTACTGGGAACAACAACTTGGACAACAAAATGAGAGGCCAACTTGAGCAACAAGATTCAGGAACAACTTGGAAAACAAATGGAGATTTTTTTTTTTTGGTGTTTAATTTCTTCATATGTTTCACCAATAAATCCCAAGCAAATAGAAGTAAAATAAAAAACTGTCTCAGTCTGTCTAGTAGTATGGTGATTTATACTAGGGCACCATGCCAATGAAAAAGCACTTAGGAAAATGCAATTTAAAGTCACAAGACTTCTAAAATACATTATAAGCTTTAAACCAGAGTCCTTAAAATTGGTTTTTTGTGAATAAAAATGTCAATATGCTTTTACAAAGTACTGGCATGTCAGCTCCCCTATATTCATTCCATTTGTGTCATTCTAACCAGTCACCAACTGGTTCAATTATATATTTAATATTATCTATTTAAACAGATGAACAATTCTATTACCAACTAAGACAAAGCAGTCTTTTGATTCCTTACTAAAATCGTGGTATAAACTAAAAAAGGACATGCTATGAAAATTCCCTCTGTTTAGAGACTTCACTTTCACCTAGAGGTGGCATGGTGTTTAGAGAAAATCAGGAAGATCTGGGTTCAGGTCATACTTCTGACCCATACTGAACAACAGGTGGCACAGTGAAGTGCACTAAGCCTAGAGTCAGGAAGACCTAACTTCGAATCCAGCCTGAGACATTTACAAGCTATGCTGTCTCAGGCATCAAATAATTTCTGTTTGCCTCAGCTGGAAAATGGAGTTAACAATAGCACGTTACCTCCCCAGGCTGTGGTAAAAATCAAATGAAATAATAATTGTAAAAGTGCTTTGCTAATGCTAGCACACATAACACACTTTATAAATGTTAATTATTACTGTGCAGCCCTAATCAAGTCATCTAATCTCTCAGGATCTCAGACAATTCCCTAAGATTCTATGAACTACCAATTCACATTGTTGATTTGCATATGACTCACAGGACCATACATTTAGAGTCAGAATATAAAGAAACTCATTTAGAGCCACACTAATAAAACCTAATAAGTAAAAAACTGCCAAGGATTAGAACCAGGACTTATGAATTCAAGTCATAAGTGAAAAGAAACCTGCCCTGTGCATCAAACCTGGTTCTGTCATTCACTAAGTAGGAGGTCTTAGACAACTCAGTGAGCTTCTCTTGGCCTTGGCTTACCTTTAGCTACCTAAGTAAAGGAGAGCATCCTACAATGCATTTCCATGAACATTTCTCAAAAGGCTCATTTGTAGAAAAATGCAATTAAAAATCGCTTAATATTTTTAAATTGTAGAAAGTACATCTAGCCTTTGCATACCACAGATAAACAATCTTCTCACCAAAAGGCTGATCTAATCACCACAATGCAAAAAACAGAGGAAAGGAAAAATGTATGTAGTCTGCACCCAGTTGGTATCTCTCAAGTTAATCCATCAATATATAGATCTTGGGTGGATAAGGTAGAAGACTGAGTTGCAATCATATCAGCAGGGCTTGACACAACACTGAATATGAGGAAGAGATTAGGTTAGTTTATATTTAGGAAATTCTGCCTCATTTTCAATGATTTCAGAAAGCCTCTCTTAATACCAATTCTTTTTATAGTGATGTTATGTAGCTATAAGATATAGAACAACATAATCTGTGAAGAATCAAAAGTATAAATAACTAAGGGATACAAAGTCAAAGATGAAACAACTGCTGTCCCCAAAGAGCTTACATTCCATTTGAGTAGATAATACATTTATGCTGGATTCATGAAGTAGGTGGTTTTTTTAGATGAATTTTGGGGGAAACTCAGTATTATAAGATAAAGAGGCAGAAAAGAAATATATTCTAGGCTAGTGCCTAAGCGTGGAGATAGGAGATGGAATATTGTATGTGAAAAAGAGCAATCAGTTAAGCAGAACCAGAGTTCTCTAAAAGACACGCTATCTAATGAGGCTGCAGTCCAAGACAAAGGGGAGCTCCTCAAGTTTATTTAGCAGGGGAGTGATGGAGTAGAAGCTACTTCAAAAATATCATTGCAGAGGGTAGAGTCATGAGAAGTTATTACAACAACATAGTTAAGAGGTGATGAGGGCCGGAAGCAGGGTGGCGAAGGGGATCGGTGCTCCGTGTTCTGGAAGTACTCGATTAAGAGTTGTCAACAGCTTTGATACTACGTAGGGTCAGGGAGAGTGAGAAGGTAAAGATGACTTGGAGGTATGAGACATGGATGACTAGAACAATGAGCCCATTCTCTTAACAGAAATAAGGAAGTTAGGAAGAAAGGTTAAGTTGTGTGTGTGTGGGGGGGGGGGGGGAATACTGTTTTGTTATGGACAGATTAAATTTGAATAAAGTGAGGACAGAGGAGGGTGGGGGGAGAGGGAGAGAGACAGACAGACAGAGACAGAGACAGGAAGAAGAGAATCTATGTAACAGCAATAATTGACCCTTAGAAGATTATGTGAGGTGACCAAGTGAGATAGTATGGAAAAAAAGGAGAACTGAGGACAGAATCTACAAGTACATCTAGAATTTGAAGGCAAAGAATAGATGCAGGTTCAGCAAAGTAAGCGAGAAAGAGAAAACAAGTATAAGGAGAACCAAGAAAGATCAAAGAGTAGAGAGTACCCAGGAAGAATGGGCAGTCAACATTATTAAATACTGCAGAGGTAAAGAAAAATAAGGATTTAGAAAAAAGTCACTGGATTTAACAAATCTGAAATTGCTGGTAACTTTAGAGAAAGCAATTTCAATAAAATGAGGAGGTCAGAAACTATAACTGCAATTGTTTGAGAAAGGGTAAAAAGAGAAAAAGTGGCATCAACGAGTGTAGACAGCTTTTTCTAGGTGGCAACAGAGACAGACAGATAGCTATAAATAGACAAATAGATAGATATGCAATGCAAAAACAGAATAGACAAACAGTCCATTCCTAAAAAAAATACATTATTAACTGGAAAAGTTACAAATATTACATGAACACAGATCACTTTTGGGGGCCTCTTTTAAGATAGCAAAATTATAAACATGTCTTCTTAAAAAAAATGAACAAATTATTTGCCATTAATAACTGAAAATCAAAAGTCAAAAAAGAAGATAGGCAGATTTTGTAAGGACATCAATAAAATGAATCTTTTATAATTTAATGCCTAGTAGACTTCCAAAACAAAATGGTAAGAGCAACATTTAAAGGGCAAATACTAATTTCTATTCATTGTATGGTTCCTGAAGTTGTTCATTCTATAAGTACAATCTCTACAAAGCCTTATCTGTGCTCCCCCATGTAATGGAAAAGCATTGCAGTTGACAGTATAGTAAAATGGCAATCTTTTTAACTTATATAAACTTGAGAGTTTTTTTCACTTTAATTCTTGGTGTTTTTAAAATGCAAGTATATCTACCTTAGACCCAAGAAACTGGGAGCCAAACCAAGATGTACTGCCCCAAGATAAGCATTTGTACTGTGGGAGCCAACTTATTTTTTGCTTGAGGAAATGTTACCTTATTTGAAAGCTCAATAGCTAAGGAATTAGGAGAATGTGGTAAAATGGAATTGCTTTATTATGTTATAAGAGTGTAATATTTAAAATACGTGATTTAAGTTCCATTTCAGATGTACCCCAAAACTTAAGATAGCTATTTGTGAGCTAATTCTTTTTTCATTGGAAAGTAGGAAGTCAGTCAGAGTTTTCCTATTTCCATTTGTTAAGTTATACCAGAGCGTAAGCCCTTAGGAGACAGAGGTTTTAACAGCCTAAACTGCTCTAGACCAGTGATGCCCGCGGGCCAGATGTGGCCCCCTGAAATGTTCTATTCTGCCCCATGACATTATTCCTAATATGACCAATACAGTGAGTAGGATACAATACAATGAAACTTTGAAAGAGCTGCCTTAGAAACAGACTGACAGATGAGCATTTTCTTTCCTTTGGCCCCCTCTTTAAAAAGTTTGCCCATCACTGCTCTAGACAATACTCTAGTATGTGAAGTACTCTTGAATAATTATGACCCTCAAAACTTTATATGATTATAAAAACAAAATAAGCAAACAAGTATTTACTAGAGTCTAGGACCATATGACTAACCTGTACAAAGGATGGCAGCAAATACCATGAAGTAAGACATGATCACTGATGTTAAGAAAACTACTAACAGAAGATAATATATAAAACCCCTAAAGCTAAATAATACCAGAAAAATTACAGTAAAGAAAGTAATTTGAATAGAAACACAAGGCAGTACATAGTTGCCAACTAAGTGAAGCAGAAAATGAGTGATATGAATTTAGAGCAACATTGTGGGTTATACAAAGCTGGGAAAATTTTATGGAGAATGAGAAGAAGGCATTTAGTTTTCAACAAGATGACAGGATTTGAACATATGAAGAAGAAACCAGCAGGGTCATTATCAGCAGAAAAAATGACATGCAAGAGCAAAAATATATGGACTGTTTGAGGAATGGTAAATATATCAAGCATGACTAAACATACTACACAATCAATTCTAGCAGAGTGGTCAGAATTCTGGCAGCTAATTCATAAGCTAATTATGAAACAAGTGATATCCAGTCTCCAGTTAAGCTGTAAGCTTCTCACTGAATCTTCTAAATTCTGAATCCCACATAGCACCTAGCATACTCCTTTGCATACAGGAGGTGCACAATAAATTCTCTTTTTACTCTCCAAAGACAGTTCTTGGCTGCTCTGCTGTGTACTCACTCAGGTAAAAAAAATAGGAGTAAGATTGGGGAAGAGCTTTTATGAAAATGTAAAAGCATATTTAGTTTTCCCTCTTTGAACAGCTTGTAGCAATGTCCACATGATCATCTGCCTGGAGCCTGAACCTGGCCCTCTGTCATTAATCAGGCTATCCTAGCTCTGTGGCCCCACTGCTGTGCCAAAACACACAAAAATGAGTGTAAACTGATAACACTTAATTGAAGTAGCATTGTGCTAGGTATTAGAGATAAAAACAAAGTCTAGCCCCTATGATGAGCATACTTTACTAGTTCATGGTATAAATTACTTTTGAAAACTGTGATTAAGTTTCATGGGTTGCCATAGTCAAAGACTATCACTAAGTGGCTAGCGTATTGGTGCTGGGTTTCTCTGTTTAACTAAGCTTGTTTTTGGAAAATGGACATAGTCTTCTACTGGGACCAGAATCAATTCCTTTGTAGAATGTCACCACAAACTATGTTACAGGGAATATAAACTCTGATACTGATTGATATTGGTATCAATAGTTGTTAATAGATATTGGTTTTAAGGATATCCAGTTGACAACAGTTGGAGAAATGACTAGACTTGGCAGTTGAAGAAATCCAATTGAGATTGGTTATAGAAAACCCCTATTTATTGTAACTATAAGAATGCAAGGAAAGTAAAGGGAAAGGAAAAGTATGAAATACATTGATTATATATGTATATATTTCCCTAAGCTAAAGAATTCTAACGAAAATCCCCCCCCCAAAAAAACCCAAATAAAACTCCACGAGTGTCTTCTGCCTGGAAACCAGGCCTATGCTAAAACTCCACAATCTATCTAAAATATATTTCTAACTATATAATCTACTCCATAAATATCTTTATATTATATCTTCATATAATCAATTCAGCCTCCTGTCTCTCTCCAGTCTCCAAGCTCGAAACTGTGACAGGATCACAGACAGTGCAGGTTTCACAGAAATCAAGCTCTCTTCTGCCCCATCTGTTAGAATCAGGAACAGCCTGAGCTTCTCTCTCACTCTGTCAGATTAATCAATCTCTCTCCAATTCTTCTCAGCTCTCAAGATGTTTTCTAGAACAACTGTCACTAACTCTTTTAAGATTTCGAGAGGAAACTCCAACCATCTACCCTTGAGCAACAAACTCAAAGAGTGTGTAGAAATTGCTGCTAGGGGAATCTGGGAATTCTTTTCCCATCAACTCTTGAGGATTCCACTGCCTGAATTTAAAGGATCCCTGTACCACTCACAAAACTCTTATCCAACCCTATTACTTATTCCTGGTTATTCAGAATCTCTAATTACTTAGCTAATTGACAACTCATTACAGAGAGCTGATTAGAAAAAAAGACTAGCCAGTCTACATCTTGAAAGAAAAGGATTAACAACAACTTACAAATTCTATTGGTACCAATTCAATGTCAAAAGAGGTAGTACACTGGATAGAAAATTTTATAGTAGGGCAGTAACCAAAGAAGCACAAGATGAAAGAGCAAGATAGGATGTGATATGCGCTGAAAAAAGAAAAACCCATAACAATAAGATCATGGATCCACTGAAGTATCCAGATAAGTGTCTATGAATGCTTACCTTGTTTCTGAAAACTCCTTTTCCTCTATGAGGTCTCTTATGATGTCTGAGCTGGAGCTAAAAAGACATGTACACAGATTATCATAAGGTATTTATTAAATCATCTGAAACTGCACTTTGATTGGCAAGGCACAGAGCAATTTAAAAAACCCATAACTGCCCCTAGGGGCTTACAGTCTTGTGTTAATAAAATGCCATTAGTAAGGCATTTAATAAGGATTTAAGACCTCAACAGCCTGTAAGGAGGTGGTAGGTGATTAATGTTTATCGATTGGCTTAGGGAGTTAGTTTAGCAAAAGATAATTTTAGGTAGACAGTATAGAAAAGTTAGGGCTGAGCCTAACTAAGACAGAAGAAACTGTCCTCAAAGTCAGATAGATTTAGGGTTTTTTAGAGATTTTTAATTAGAAATGGGATTTTAGGTATAGTTATAAGATTACTCTCACTTTCCTCCTTTCTATTTCCTATCTGAACCTTTCCTCAAAATAAACTAACTGTTTTGTGTTTTACCAAACTGCTCTCCTGACCTTTGTTCAAACTCCTACCAATGTGTATATAAGGTTCTTGTTTATTTTTTTTTTGTACATAGTAACTATAAGGTGAATTTGGAGTAATATCGTTAGGTTTTTATTTCTGTAGAGTATAATAAGAATGGGTTCTTATTTCTGTACAGTAAGAATTACATAATTCTGTAACTGTAAATATTTGTAATTATATATAATTTAAAACTTGCATGTTGCAAGATTTGTTTTTCTTTCTTTCTCTCTTTACTTCTCCCTATTTCTAATAAAGAATATAAGATAGTTTTATTTGTAAGACCTATGGGGGAGAAAACTCTCCCAAAGGATCTCATGGGGGAATATTGTTAAAGGAGTTTTCTTTATCTCTCCCTCTGTCCCTTTAGAGAAAGATTTCTCAATAAGTCAGCTAACTGACATCCTCTGTGAGTTAGTGGGGAAGGTTCCATTAGCTAGGAGACAGAGGAAGAGTTAAGTAAAGGAGCAGTTTGACAATTAGGCTTTTGTCTCTGGGTTCCCTAGAAAGAAGAAGTCTGTTTCTGTGTCTCTGAGACTGACAGTTGGGGATAGAGAAAACAAATTTAAGGCCGTAACAGCCTGTAAGGAGGTAATAGGTGATTAATGTTTATTGATTAGTTTAGGTAGTTAAATAGTGAATATAATTTTAGTTAGCCAGAGTAGAGAAGTTAGGCTTTGAGCCTGGCTCAGGCAGAAGCACCTGCCCTCAAAGGCAGTTAAGATTTAGGGTTTTTTAGAAATTTTTAATTAGAAATGGGATTTTAGATATATAAGATTACTCTCACTTTCCTCCTTTCAATCTCCTACCTAAACTTTCCTCAAAATACAACTAGTTGTTTTGTATTTTATCAGACTGCTCTTCTGACTGTTGTTTAAACTCCTACCAAAACTTTTAACACTTCACAGTCTGGTGAGCCAGGTAGGAGTTGGATTAACCCATTGATCTTCTGTTCTTTTCAATACCAGGAAAAGTATAAAAGTGTAACCATGGTGCTTGATATCATGGTACAGTTAGTGAAGGAGGAGGTGCCACTTTACCTCAAACAATTCCCACTACCAGGGACCCTCACTGAGATTTTATATCTCGTTGTTTTGGCTTATCTGCGGTTAGTACTGCTTATGGGAGGATTTGTGCTGTCCGGATTGTTTCAAGGGTACCAATTGTATCAAGTATTTAGTTTAATTCTTACCAAGAAAAGGAAATAACTGAAAGAGAGATTAATGGAGACTTAGAGTGCATATCTTGAGGATTGCATCTCTCAAATGGCTAAAACTATTGCCCAACAAAATGAAACTATCTCTTGCTGGTTGTGAAGGGTTAAAAGTTTTGGTAGGAGTTTGAACAAAGGTCAGGAGAGCAGTCTAATAAAACACAAACAATTAGTTCATTTTGAGGAAAGTTTAAATAGGAGATTGAAAGGAGGAAAGTGAGAGTAAGCTTATAACTATATCTAAAATTCTAATCCTAACTAAAAAGTTCTAAAAAACCCTAAATCTAACTGCCTTCAAGGTGCTTCTAACTAAGCCAGGCTCAGGCCTAACTTCTCTACACTGGCTAACAAAAATAATATTCTCTATCCAACTACCTAAGCTAATCAATAAGCATTAATCACCTATTACCTCCTTACAGGCTATTAAGGCCTTAAATCTGTTTTCTCTATTCCCCAACTATCAGTTTCAAAGACACAGAAACAGACTCCTCTCTCTAGTGAACCCAGAGAAAAAAGCCCCTAACTGTCAAAACTACTCCTTTACTTAACTCCTCCTCCATCTCCCAGGTAATGGAATCTTCCCCACTAGCTCATAGAGGATGACAGTTAACTGTCTCTTAAAGGGACAGAGGGAGAGATAAAGAAAATTCCTTTAACATTATTCCCCTGAGATCTTTGGGAGAGTTTTCTCCCCAATGGACCTTACAAAGAAAACTATCTTATATTCTATATTAGAAACAAGGAGAAGGGAGGAGGGTGGGAGGGGGAAAGACAGGGAAGGAAGGGAGAGAGGAAGGAAGGAAGGAAGGAAGGAAGGAAGGAAGGAAGGAAGGAAGGAAGGAAGGAAGGAAGGAAGGAAG
>NC_058130.1:52704583-52809481 GCF_016433145.1 Gracilinanus agilis
GGAGAGGAAGGAAGGAAGGAAGGAAGGAAAGGAGGGAGGAAGGGAGAGGAAGGAAGGAAGGAAGGAAGGGAGAGAGGGAGGGAGGAAGGAAGGAAGGAAGGAAGGAAGGAAGGAAGGAAAGAAGGAATCTTGCAGCATGCAAGTCTCAAATTATATACGATTACAAATATTTACAGTTACAGAATCACACAATTCTTACTATACAGAAATAAGAACCTATTCTTATTATACTCTATAGAAATAAGAAACTATTCTTATTATACTCTAAAGAAATAAGAACCTAAAGTTATTACTCCAAACTCACCTTATAGTTACTATGTACAAAAAAATTAAACAAGAACCTTATGTACACATTAAATATATCTAATGAGCCAAACTAGAACCTTATATATACATTATATACATCTAATATTCCCCTGAGGTGGGTGTTGATCAACACTTGTAAAACTTTATAACACTTTACCATTTATGTATCATTTAGTTATTTTAACATTTTCTATAATCCTATAAAAGTATATTAATAATTATTTTGACACAGAAATCCTAAATCCTATAACATAACATAAATTATACATTTACCTAGTGTGTATTACTCATTCTATTTTAAAATTAAACCTTTATGTACAAGAAAATCAAATCTTTTTATTGAAAAGCAAAATTTAAGTTCAGGAGTTCAATGTCTTTGAAATAATGTCCAGTTGTCTTTATATTCTTTCTTGATGCATGCAATTAACCTTTTTTGACAACAAGTACTCTTTTCACATGAGAACAACAGATTCATGATGTCTTTTCTCCTATCTTGATTGCTGTAGGGATTGTTAAAAAGTACTTGGAATGAACCTTCTCAGGTCAGCTAAGTTGCTCCTGGTTGCTGGAAGTTCTTTACATAAACTGTATCTCCAGGATTTAAATCATGAAGAGAAAAGTCTACAAGTCCAGCTTGCATTACAGCTCTTGATTCACGAGTTCTTTTATCTTGATTTGTACACCTCTTATATATGTGGCAATAGCATCATATCCTCCTAACAATAGTGTATATATAGAGTTAAATGGTTTTGCGTGAATGGGTGGATGACCAAAAAGCATCTCAAATGGTGAAATGTATAGCTCTCCCCTTGGTCTACTTCGCAGGTAGAATAAAGCTAATGGTAGAGCATCAGGCCATTTCAAGTGAGTCTCAGTACATAATTTGCCAATCATTATTTTAATTCCCCGTTCATTCTCTCCCCTTGTCCGGAGCTCTGTGGGTGGTATGGCACATAAAATTTTGGTGTTATATCTAGGTATGAATATATTTGTGCTAAAATTGAATCTGTAAATCAATTCTTGCTGGTAAACCAAATTGAGGTATTGTTTCTTTTAGTAATATTTTGGATACAAATGCTGCCTTTGCTCTTGCAGTTGGAAATATGGCAGCCATCTTGTTAGCTGGTTTACTAAAACTAAACAAAATTTGTAATGTCCAGCTTTTGGCATTGTTATGAAGTCAATTTGGAGATATTCAAATGGTGTGTTGGCTAAAGGACATCCTCCAAATGACTTTCCTCAAAATATATGTTGGTTATATGCTTTGATAGTTGCACAAGCTGCAGAGACTTTAGAGGCAATGTTTGTTATACCAGTGGCTATCCATACTTTCTTTATCGAATCTACAATGCCTTGTGTTCCAAAATGACTGTTTTTATGGATAGATTGGCAAATTTGTTGATAAAAAGTTCTAGGAAGGATTGGTTTACCTTCTGATGCCAACTATACATCATTAATTTTTTAACCTTAAAGTTCTGTTTCCATTTTTTAACTTCTTTTTCATTACATTCCAAGGATAAATCTGATTCATTAATGATTATCAAATTTAAAATCAATTCAGGGACTTCTATAGCAGCAACATCTGCTTGGTGGTTTCCTTTCAAAACAAAGTTAGTTCCACCTTTATGAGCAGAGTACAACAACCAGGGTTTCAGGTAGTTGGAGAGCTGAAAGAACCTCACTGATAATTTCTGCATTTGTGATCGTTTTGCCAGCTGATGTTAAGAAACCTCTTTGGAGACAAAGGGTACCCTACAGTAACATATTCCAAAGGCATACTTTGAATCAGGATATACTATAGCTTTTTTATCTCTTGCAATTACACAGGCTTGTTTTAACACTATTAATTCTGCACCTTATGCACTTATATTTGATGGAAGTGAAGCTGACCACAGAATTGCAAATTCTATGACTATGGCTGCTCCAGTGTAATGTGTACCATTTCTCATAAAGGAAGAACCATCTGTAAACAAAACTGGATCTGCATTTTTTAAAGGAGTATCCAGGAGATTTTCACGTTTTTTTTCTGCCATAGACACTAATGATTTGTAACTAAGCAATAGTTCTACTGTGATGGGTAAATCTAGAAGCAATATATCAGGATTGAGTATGATGTAGCATTTTAAAGTGATGTTTTTATTTCCTAATAAAGTTATTTCATATCTTGTAATATCTTTGGTCTGAGATTGCCCGTGTTCTATGTCTTAATTGTAATGCTTCTTTTTCATGAAGACATATTAGTTAGTGGGCATCCCAACACTAAGTCTGCAGATTTTGTTAATAGCAAAGCTATTGCAGCAACTCCTTTGAGGCATGGTGGTGCTCCAGAAGCTATTGGGTCTAATTCAGCTGAATAATATGAAATTAGACTTTGAACAGGTCCTAAAGCGTGTGTTAACACATCTGAGGCTACTCCTCTTTGTTCATGTACATGCAAAGTGAATGGTTTTTTGTAACCAACAGAGCAGGTGCAAATAAATTGCTTGTTTAAATTTAGTAAGCTAAGCTAGGTGTTCTGGATTGAACTTAAGTGGTTATATAACTACATCCTTTGTCAATGCTATATAAGGGGTTTGGTGATTTTCCCATAGCAAGGAATCCATTGCTTGCAAAATCCTGTAGTTCCCAAAATTGCTCTTAATTGTTTTTTAGTGGATGGGGCACTTAATTTTTTAATATCTTCAAAACACTTAAGAGAAATGAAATGCGAACCTTCAGCTAAAACAAATCCTAAATAATCCACTAGGGAGACACCAATGAACCTTTGATTTTGAGATGTCCTCTTTTATATAATTCCAACAGGATACGTTTGCTATCTTCTTGGCATGCTCCAGCATTTGCTGAGGCCAAGAGCAAATCATCCACAAAATATATTAAACAGCTCTCCTTAAATGCAATATTTGCCAAATCTTCTGTCAAAATTTGGGAAAATAAAGTTGGACTTTCTACATAACCCTGAGGTAGACAGCACTCTAACCAGGTGAATACAAATATTTTTCCGGAATCTTCATGGATGGGTATTGAAAAAAGGGAGAACACAAATCCATTACTATGAAATATTTAGCAGTGCTAGGAATAGAGAAAATAATAGTTGATAGACTCGGAACAATGAGCTATCTTTTGAAGACATGATTATTAGTAGCCCTTAAAACTTGGGCAAATCAATAAACAGGGTTTCCTTATTCATCTAATTTTGGTTTAATAGGCAAAATAGGTATATTATATTCATATTTGCAGGGGATTATTATTTTCTGTTTGATTAAAGAATTTATCACTTAGGTAATTCCCTTAATTGCTTCTTTTGATAATGGATATTGTGGAATAGACAGAGGTGGCCACCTCTCATTCTAATTTGAACTGGAACAACTGATTTAATCTTGCCTACATTGGTAGAAGAAGTAGCCCAGAGAGATTCAGGTATATCTATTGGTATTTTAAAAGTTGGAGTTTAACCACCTCCTGATTATCTAAAAAGAGTACTGAGAACAAATTTAGATTCTTCAGGTAGTTTTAATGTAATATCGCCCTCTTGCCCTCTTGACTATACATTATCGTGGCTCTTAACTTATATAACAGATCTCTCCCCAATAAATTCATAGGGGAGTTAGCATTAGAAGGAACAAATGTTCCATGAATAAAGGGCCCACCAACATCATTCACAGTGAAAGCTTTTGAACTTCCAAAGGTGTTCCAGACACCATCACAACATTAATAGAGCCAATAGAATTACAATTAGGATCAGGTGTACTCATTAGCACAGATCTTGATGCCCCAGTAACTAGAAGACAATCATATAACGTATTCCCAACTTTCAGTGTTACGTGTGATTCGCTGCTATCTAGGGGAAAATGGACTGGTATGACTGGCATAATTATATCTGTATTTGGAAAATCAAATGTTTCACTCTGATTCCAGAGTCCCTTCTCCCCTGTCAAACCTACATAAAATCCATGTGCATCTCTCTGAGATTACTCTTGTTGAGGACTTACCATGGACGTGCCCCATTACAGATATATTGTAACAAGTACTTTGCCTCATTTTGGTTCTTGCTTCTATCATTCCCATAGTTTCCATAATTGTAATTTCTGAAATTGCTTCTTATTATTATTTCTCTCTCCTTAATTCATCAAGTTCCATATTTATCCAGTTAGGACAACTGGTTTTGAAATAGTCCTTGACTACCTTGCAATAATTTTTTACAAACTGCCTTCTCAATTGTCTAATATCTCTTTCTCTGGTCAAATCTATGTCTATATATCTTCCTCCTAGTTCTATAAGTCTGTCCATGAACTGTGAAGGATTTTCTCCTATCTTTTGCTTTAACTTTTCAAATTTTGTCCAGGTACCAGCTCTATCAGAACAAGCTCTCATTGCATTAAGTACTGCCTCCCTAGCATGACATAATCTCACATAGTCCTGGAGATTGTTAAAGTCCCAGTGAGGATCAATCTCAGGCCAGTGATCTCTGCCCATTCTCCAATTAGCATCATTTGTAAATCTGATAACTTTATCTTTTTCCCTTATAGTCAGTAATTCGTTTAGAAGATGTTCAAAATCAATCAAGCTTGGATCAAATTGCCTGCAAATTGTTTCTAGCTTTTTTATAACTGCTATGGGCTCCTCTGCTTCCCTTAAATCCCTCAATACCCTGAGGAGTAAATGGTCTTTGATACCTAATAGTTATCAACTCGTTCTTAGGATTAAAAGTTGGTACTTCTCTTAAAGGGAGTAGGGTAGAGTTTGTATCTTCTTTCTTTTGGTTTTTGGTTTTAGCTGCCTTGGTGGGAGAGTTAGAAACAATAGGAGAGGCAGGTTGGGTCAAGTGAGAGATGTTTCATTTTGTTGGGCAATAGTTTTAGTCAACTGGGAGATGTAATCCTCAAGATATGCACTCTAGTCTCCATTAATCTCTCTTTTAGTAGTTTCCTTTTCTTGGTAAGAATTAAACTAAATACTTGATAAAGTTGGTACCCTTAAAACAATCCGGATAGCACAAATACTCTCATAAGCAGTACTAACCGCAGATAATCCAAAACAGTGAGATGTAACATCTCAGTGAAGGTCCCTGGTAGTGGAGTTGTTTGAGATAAAGTGGCACCTCCTCCTTCACTAACTGTACCATGATATCAAGCACCATAGTTATACTTCTATCCTTTTCCTAATTTTGAAAAGAAAAGAAGATCAATGGATTAATCAAACTCCTACTGGCTCGTTAGGCTGTGAAATGTTAAAAAGTTTTGGTAGGAGTTTGAACAAAGGTCAGAAGAGCAATTTGATAAAACACAAAACAATTAAGTTTATTTTGAGGAAAGTTTAAATAGGAGATTGAAAGGAAGAAAATGAGAGTAATCTTATAACTATATCTAAAATCCCAATCCCAACTAAAAATTTCTAAAAAACCCTAAATCTAACTGCCTTTGAGGGCAGGTGCTTCTGCCTGAGCCAGGCTCATTCCTAACTTCTTTACACTGGCTAACAAAAATAATATTCTCTATCCAACTACCTAAGCTAATCAATAAGCATTAATCATCTACCACCTTCTTACAGGCTGTTAAGGCCTTAAATTCGTTTTCTCTATACCCAACTGTCAGTCTCAGAGACACAGAGGCAGACTTCTTATCTCTCTAGGGAACCCAGAGACAAAAGCTGCTAACTGTCAAAACTACTCCTTTATTTAACTCCTCCTCTGTCTCCTAGGTAATGGAACCTTCCCCATTAGCTCACAGAAGCTATCAGTTTAACTGACTCTTATTGAGAAATCTCTCTCAAAGGGACAGTGGGAGAGATAAAGAAAACTCTTAACAGATCCACTGAAGTATCCAGATAAGTGACTATGAATACTTACCTTGATTCTGAAAACTCCTGTTCCTCTATGAGGTCTCTTATGATATCTGAGCTGGAGCTAAAAGGACATGTACATAGATTATCAGAAGGCATTTATTAAATCATCTGAAAGCTGCACTTTGATTGGCAAGGCACAGAGCAATTTAAAGAACCCATAACTGCCCCTAGGGCTTACAGTCTTATATTAATAAAATGTCACTAAACAATACCTCACAATTCCAGATTTGGGCACAGTATATATAGTGACAGAATCTACCCCTCTCATTATAATAGGGAAAACTTACTTAAGAAAGCATTTTAATAGCATGATACTACACAAATGGACAGAGCTTTTTATAATCCCAAGCAGCTTCTTGCTTCCAAAGCCCATCTTTTCAACATGATGCTCCACAGCTATAAATCTTCAGATGTCACACTCTGTGAGGAATTAAAAGTTGCAAGTGGCCCAAATAGCAATGCAGCAATGTATGGCAGCCACAAGTAAATCACAGGCATTTCCAGTGATGACCTATGCCCAAGAAGAGAGGAAATTCATTGGTGAACCTGTCATGAGGTCTGAGTAAGAAGAAACACAGATAGTCTTAAGAGGTCTTCTCTGGTACCTTTGAGGAAGTCCTTCAGCAGGCTGAGTTGAGCATCTGTGGAGTGTATAAAGAACAAAGGAAAGACTCATATAGAATGAAAGGATATGGGTAGGTGGGTTGTATTCCAAACTATGGAAGAACATTCACATTAAGATCAAAAATCAATCAAAGGGCCTTGAGTCCATAAAGACTGGTTGAAGGAATTATGAGTGTTTGTTTAGCCTTGAGAAGAGAAGATTGGATTGGAGGGAGAGATAATAGAGGAAAGGGAGGATATGTGGTGGTATTATTTTCAATTATTTGTGGGGCTATGACATGAAAAGAAGTAGATTCGTTATCCTTGGCCTCAGATGGAAGAACTAGAAGCAAAAGGTAGAAGCTACAAAGAGTCATATATAATTTTACAAAAAAAAAAAAAGAAAAGAAAAATAAGAAAAAAAAAGTAGGGACAGAATGAGAGAGAGAAGCCCTGGATTCCCTTTCACTTTTAGCTTTTCAAGCAAAGGCTAGATGACCACTTGTTAGATAGTACAGGAGATACTTTTTCAGGTATGGGTTGGAATAAAAGTTTCTGAAAAGACCTTTCAAATTCTGAACTCAATGATTCTTATTCTGTGAAATGCTAATGAAGAAGAAAATAATATAGGGAATATAGGGAACCCCGATGATTTTCCTATAAATTTAGACATTGAAAACCAATTGCCTGATATAGACTATAGTTGCTTAAAGGGCAGGGCAAAAGGGGGGGAAAAACCTTATTGGAAAAAAATGGCTGAAACCTCTCTTTTTACAGAAAATTATTTGTCCAAGTTCATATGGGTAGTGAGTGACAGAACCAGGTTCTGAATCTGGGTACTTTGACAATAAATTCGGTGGTCTAGGTGCTAAAGAAATGGTAAACACCATTAACACTAAGAATTTATCCTGTAATTCCTTCATGTAGCCTAGGATGAAGGTAATACAAGTATGTAACATTTCACTACATTTAGTAATTCTCTCTGCAACATCTGTTGGTTTCATATCTGCTTGAATATAAATTAGTTTACTTCAATATGAGGCTTCTTTTTCCTTATCTTTAAAATGAGACTAAATGAGAAGACTGAATTAGATGATTTATTAGGGAAGCCAAGTTAATAAAGCAGAACATGAGTTGGATCCAGAACCAGAGGACATATTCGATCCCAATTCTACCACACACTACCTGGAAGATTTGGAGTAAGATATTTATTTAACTTCTCCGGTCCTCAGTTTTCTCATCTATAAAGTATTTGTGGGAACTTTCCAATTCTAAATCTATGTTCCTATAATCTCTTCTTTTCCATAATTCTATGATACTAACATTCAGTGAGACCTAAGTTATCTTCAACCCTACTTACTTTTAACTAATTGAAGCTCTTTCTGATGTGATCAGAATAGGCAAGAAATGGAGGCTGGATTAGATTTGGCTGTAATAGGATTCACAGTGCTAAGTGACTGACTGAAAATGACTTTTTCCAAGTTTCCTAAGTAATATTGGTATAAGATGGAATAGTAGATAAGAGTGGTAGACTTAGAAGTCAGGAAGATCTGACAAGCAACACGTTGCAATCTAAATCTTTATAATTTTCAAGGTATTGTGTTAGGCACTCCAGATAAAAAGATAAAGGACAAAGATTATATATATGTGTATGTACACATATATATAATATCCTAACTTCAAGAATTTTATATACCACTTACTATGTGACTATGGGCAAGATACTCATTCCTTCCAAGAAAAAGTTTTCATGTATAAAACTGGAATAACAATACCTATAGAATCTATTTCACAAGTTGTTGTGGCTTAAATGAGATTACATACTGAAAATATTTTTAAAACCTTAGAGCACTATATAAACATCAATTATCATCTACTATTAAAGTAGACAGGTGTAGGAGAGGCTTACATTTGAAACAGGCAGTTATATATGAAATAATTTCATGGAAGGTCCTGGGTTTGCCAAGATAACTGAGCCTGTCACAAGTACATAAATAAGCTTCACTAAAAGTTTGTTCCTACGAGTTAAAGGATTGTTTTCTGTCAAACTAAAACAATCCCAAAGGGCAAGCAGAGTAAGTTCTTATCAGTGGCTTATATATGTGTGAACTAGTGTAAATTCTTTACTACATAACAACTACCTATGGGTAGATTTAGATGGAGAGGAGGGAAATAAAGCAAAGTATTGGACATTGTAATGGGAAGAGTTAGAGGGTAAAAAAAAGGAGGTGGGAGCACCAAGGATAAACTTCCTGCTAATTCACAATTTTGCTAAGGATCAGCTCTGGTTAGGTAGATACAGATAATACCCAGTCCTTGACTATAATCCTGTAAAATCTAGAAACTTTCCACAGGTGAGATTATAGGCTATCAATAATTATACAGAATATCATCCTTTCCACTCTTCTTAAGGCATGTTGATGGAAATTTTAGGTTGTACTTTATTTAAGTGGATTAAAAACCAAATTCAAGATGTGAAAGTGGGGTGAAATGGAGAGGTCACACTTGGTACTACTTGTCAGATTTGTCCAACTCTGATACAGCTAAATCAGATCCAAGTTGGGAGAACCTAGTATCATATGGCCCAGGACCCAGAATCTCTGCACTGTTAAAAGATGAAATAAGGAAGTTGAGAGAACAGGTTTCCTTTCCTTTTTAATGTAATAGTTACAAAGCATTCAACCCTTTCCAGATAAGTAAGCAAAATTGTCAACCCTGTCAACTAAGTCTGTATGTTGTATGATCAATTTACACTAGAGCTTTCAGAGTACCAGTTAAAGCCACTCATTCGTTTGTTAAAGGAAAATATTTGCTGTACATTAAGGACACAAACCTAAGAGGTTTCTTAGTGATGTGATGCCACATCAGTGAAAACAGATGGTAGAGGAAGAATTTTTTTAAAAGCCATGAAAACCTCTGAAAGTTGCCTATTCCTTTCACCATAAATGAAAATGACATCAGCTTCCATTTTGAGTCACCAACAAGCTGGTTCTCAACAGTTCCTTAACTTAAACTCCAGTGACCTTCATTTCCATTTCAGCTATCCAGCACAGGAGCCAGTCCTCAGTAACCCCAGTTAGTATCTTTGATCTCTCTCGGTAGCATTTGATACTGCCAACCACCCCTTCTTGAAATTTTCTATCCATCCTTAACTGTGTGGCACTGAATTATCCTGATTCTCCTTACCTGTAGATGTTTCTTCTATATTCTTCACAAGTATTTCCTAAGTTCTAAAAGGCTGTGCCCGTGGAGAACAGGCTTATGTAGACTCTCCAAAGCTGAAACAGCTTACAAAGAAGTCTGGTACAGGACTGTATGCCCACTGATCCAGGCTGACCACTGGATAAAGAATTTTTCTAAAGGACTGTCCATCTATTGGGGAATGGCTGAATAAATTACAATATACTGTGGAATACTACTATGCCATTAGAAATCATGAAAGAGAAACCTGAGACTTGTATGAATTGATGCAAAGTGAAGTGAACAGAGAACAATTTTTATAATAAAAAATCAACAACAGGAAGTTAAAGGTTTGTTGACTTGAGAACATTAAAGATAAACTCTGAAGCACTTAAGAACTATGTTCAGTAGAATTAAAACCATGATTCTGGAGAAGTGACAATAACAAATATTACTAACTTCCAGAGAGAGAGGTGATGGATTCAAGCTGATGGATGATGGTCATTATGGGGATTTGTTTTGCTTGATTATGCCCGTTACAAAGTTTTTGTTTTTCTTTTTTTAAATTAGGGTGAGAGCGGAAGAGAAATTTTAATTGAAAATAAAATGAAAAATTTATAGTCATATCAATTCCCAGAGACTATTTTTTAAAAAATGCCCTAATAATTCATTTTTTACTTTTTTTATTTATCTTTTTAAATTCTGAACTTACCACCAAAAAAAAAAAAATGGACATTTTCAAATATCTAGTAGATTAGAAGACTGTCTGTGAAACTACAGGATTTCTACCCTCTACAGTTTACTTTTCTTTCCAAGTATATAATAAATTCAACCTATTTTTCAAAACTGTCCTGCTTATCTGTGCTTTTTTTTCTCTAGCCTTGCTACTCTTCACTTTGCATTAAAAAAAGAATGTGTGTGTGTGTGTGTGTGTGTGTGTGTGTGTGTGTGTGTGTGTGTGTGTACACATATAGAAAGCAGCTGGGTAGCTCAGTTGATTGAGAGCTAGGTCTAGAGATGAGAGGTCCTAGGTTCAAATCTGGCCCCAGACACTTCACTTGACACCCATTGCCTATCCCTAACATCTGCCTTGGGTCGAAGGCAGACAGTAAGGGTTAAAAAAAAAGTACTATTAAGTGTAAAAAATTTTGAAAATTGCTTCAGTGACCTGTTACCTTTATTCCTACTTCAATCAACTAAAACTCTTCTTTTCAAAGTTACAAATAATCTCATAATTGCCTAAATTAATGGTCCTTTTTTTCAATTCTTATCATTCTTGACCTCTTTAAAGTACATATCGCTGCTGACCACCATCTCCTCTAGGATACACTCCCCTCTCTGGAAATGGCCCTGCTCTCCTCCTGGTTTTCTCCTTCCTATTTCTCAGAATCCTTTATTAAATCAATATTGTAATGCCCCCTAATTGTGGGTGAATCCCAAGGCACACAGAAACACATCTAACAGTGCTGCTTTTTTTCTAAATAAGATCCTACTGCCAAAATCGAAACAAATGATAAACTCAAAATTGTGGACAAAAGTGAGATAGATCTTGGTCTACCTGGATATCTTGGTCTCGGAATTCTGCTTCACTTTACTAATGCCAGGAATTGGATTACTACGCATGCCGTTGCCAGCCCTGAGCTCAACTTTTCCTCTATCACCAGGGTACAAAGTCATCAGGTCCTGTTATTTATCTAGTGCTGCTGGTACACACAGTACTTTAGAGAAGGTAAAAAGCAAGTCCATGACACAAAAATAACTCAGCTTGAGGATTAGTTACAAGGGGTTTTTTTAATACAATATTTTATCTTTGCCCTGATTTTACCTCTGTCTCTTCCTCAGTTATTTAATTAGGATCATAGATTCAGAACTACAATGGACCTCAGAGATGAGAAAATTGAGGCCCAAGAGTTGAAAATCTAGTCTCTTTCCACATACTGGACTTATTTTCTTAAATTTATCATTTATTTATAACATTATTTTCTTTTTTTTTTTTTAAACCCTTAACTTCTGTGTATTAGTTCCTTGGTGGAAGATTGGTAAGGGTAGGCAATGGGGGTCAAGTGACTTGCCCAGGGTCACACAGCTGGGAAGTGGCTGAGGCCGGGTTTGAACCTAGGACCTCCTGTCTCTAGGCCTGGCTCTCACTCCACTGAGCTACCCAGCTGCACCTATTTTCTTTTTTTAAATTTTGAGTTCCAAATTCTCTCCGTTCTTCCCCCGACAATGATAAGGCAAGCAAAATGGTATTATTTAATTATATATGTGAAGTGTAAAATATATTTCGATATTGGCCATTTCATTTTAAAAAAGTGAGAAAATTATATTTCAATTTGTACTTAGGGTTCATCAATTCTTTCTTGGGAGGTAGAAGCATTTTGTCATCATGAATCTTTTGGAATCATCTTAAATCATTGTCTTTCACAATTGATCATCATTACAACATTGCTGTTATTTTGCACAAAGATTTCCTGGTACTTCTCACTTTATTTTGCACAGTTCACGTAAGTCTTTCCATGCTTTTTTGTTCGTTTTCTGAAACCATTCCCTTGTCATTTCTTATGCCACAACAATCCTGCATCACAATCACATGCTACAACTTATTTAGCCATTTCCCAAGTGATAAGTATTCCCTTAACATCCAATTCTTTGCCACCACAAAAAGAGCAACAACAAGTATTTTTATACATATAGGTCCTTTTCCTTTTCCTTTGATCTCTTTGGGGTACAGATCTAGTAGTAGTATTGCCGGGTCAAAGGGTATGTACAGTTATATAGCATTTGGCCATATTTCCAAATTGTTCAGAATAGTTGGATCAGTTCTCAACTCTACCGATAATTCCTTAGTGTGCCTATTTTTCCTCATCCCTTCTGGCATTTTGCATTTCTGACAGGTGTGAGATGGTACATCTGAGTTGTTTTAATTTGCAATTCTCTAATCAACAATGATTTAGAGCATTTCTTCATATGACTATAATTAACTTTGATTTCTCTGAAACAGCTCTTTGTTTAAATTTGACTCAGTTCCCTATATATTTGAGAAATTTGCTATAACTTCACTGTCTAAAGTTCCTTAGCAAAATATAGTTTTCCTGATTATCTCATTAGGTCTCTTTTTGCTTTTGCTTTTTTCTAAGATCATGATTGTTACCCCTGGCTTCTTTACTTTAGCTGAAGTATAATATATTCTGCTCCCTTAATCTGTCCTTCCTTTTATCAACTTTTTCCCCTCATTGTCTCTTATCCCCTTCCCTTCTCATTTTCCTGATAGATAAGATAGATTTCTATACCAAAGTATGTGCATGTATTCTTTCCTATTTGAACCAGTCCTGGTAAGAGTAAGGTTTAAGCACTGCCCTCCCCCCTCATTTTCCCTTTCCCTATAACAGCCTACTTCTTTTATGTGAGAAGATTCTCCCTAGTCTACCTCCTCCTTTCCTCCTCTCCCAGTGCTCCTGGAATTATTTTGGATGTATTGTGTATGTTTACTATTCCTGTCCAAATAGTTACTCCTTAAGGACAGAAGACCAGTACTACTTTAATATATAATGATTACTTTACAACATTATGTGTTTCAAATAAATACTGGTAACCATATAATAGAAGGTAAGGAAGTGAGTCAAACAGGAGAAGGAAAGATTAAATACTGACATCTTCAGTGTTAGTGAATTTAAAATGGATGGAAATGGGTGGATTTATTTCAAGTGATCACTACATATCCTACTATGGGCAAGAATTCCTTAAAAGAAATGGAAAAGTCATCATAGTCAATAAAAAGGTGAGAAAAGCAGTCATATGGTATAATCTTAAAAATTACACAATGATATCTGTTTGAAACTAAGGCAACTCTAATACAAGTCTAAGCTTCAACCACTGATGTCAAAGAGGCCAATGTTGCTCAGCTCTATGAAGACCATACAACATCTTCTAAAAATAACACCAAAAAAGGTTGTCACATTCACCCTAAGGGATTGGAATCTAAAGTAGGAAATCAAAAGATGATTGGAAAAACACATTAGTTTGGTCTGGGAGTACAAAACGAAACAGGGAACGCTAACAGAGTTTTGTCAAGATAGCTCAGTGGTCGGAGCAAATACTCTTTCAACAACCCAAAAGGAGACTCTACACACACCTGAACATCACCAGATGGTCAATATCAAAATCAGATTGATTACATGCTTTGCAGCCAAAGGTACAGAAGAGATCTATACGGTCGGTTAAAAAAGAACAGGAGTTGACTGTGGCTCAGATCATAAACTTTTTGTAAAATTCAAACTTAAAATGAAGAAAGCAAGAAAAATTATCATACCATCTAGATGTGGCCTATGTAACATCCTTTATGAATATGAAGTAGAAATGATGAATAGATTTAAGAAATTAACATTTGTAGATGGAGTGCCTGAAGAACTATGAACATAGGTTTGCAGTATTGTACAGGAGACAGCAACAAAAAGCATTCTAAAGGAAAAAAAGAGCAAGAAAGCAAAATGGCAGTCTGAAGAGGCTTTACAAATAACTGAGGAAAGAGGGGAAGCAAAGGGGAAAGGAGAAAGGGCAAGATAAACCCAACTGAATGTAGAATTTCAGAGAATAGCAAAGAGAAATAAGGTTTCCTTAACTAAGCAATGCAAAGAAATAGAAGAAAAGAGAATGGGGAAAAAAAGAGATCTCTTCAAAAAAATTAGAGCTATTAAGGGAATGTTTCAGGCAAAAATGGACATAATAAAAGACAACAATGGTAGGTACTTCAGGAAAAAAGTGGCAATAACATATAGAAGAACTATCTAAGATCTTAACATGACAAATAACCACAATGGTGTGGTTACTAGAGTCACATATCTGGAAGAATGACGTCAAGTGGGCCTTAAGAAGTATTGCTAACAATAAGGCTAGTAGAGATGGCAGACTTCTAGTTCAAGCTTTTTACAATCCTAAAAGATGAGGTTGTTAAAAGTGTTGCACTAAGTACTGCTGCCAGCAAATTTGGAAAACAGCAGTGGCTACTGGATTGGAAAAGATCAGCTTATGACCCAGTCCCAAAGAAGGGTAACGACAAAGAATGTTCAAATTGCCATATAAGTACACTCGTTTCACATGCCAACAAGGTTATCCTAAGGTACTGCAAGCTAGACTTCAACAGTATGTGACCTGAGAATGACCAGACGTGTCAGAAGAACTACAGACCAAATTGCCAACATTCATTAAATTATGAGAAAGAAAGGAAATTCCAGAAAAACATCTACTTCTGTTTCATTGACTAAAGTCTTTGTGTGGATCACAACAAAATGTGCCAAGTCCTCAGAGAAATAGGAGTACCGGATCATCTTATCCGTCTCCTGAAGAACCTATATGCAGGGCAAGAAGCAGCAATTAGAACTGAACACAAAACAGCTGGTGGGTTTAAAATCTGAAAGGGTGTTCGACAAGGCTGTATATCATTACCTTATTTATTGCAGAGTAAATCATGTGAAATGACAAGGTGGATGAATCTGAAGTTGGCATTAAATTTTCTGGGAGAAATATCAACAATTTCAGAAATGCAGATAACACCACTCTGATGGCAATATGTAAATTATCTTGATAGGCTTGAGTTATAAAGGTGTGTGTGTAGGACTGATTCTATTTACCTGGGACTCAGAGTGATTTAGAGAAACTGACTTTCACGAGGACCCAGAGTAACCTCAAGAATGGACTGTCTTTGAAAGTAAGAGCCTGGATGAGGGAATCCTCGAAGCCAGACCTCTCAGGTCCGGGAGTTAGACTGGAGCTGGGTCCCTTAGGCCACTGGCTTGTTCCATACCAGCTTTCAGAGTCTCTCTAGGATGAGATAACCAAAGTCCTTATAGTTTGTACAAACATGTCTGGTCCCAGACCCTTTATCTCTGATTGAGTTGTTTATTTATTTATTTATTGCTGCTTAAGTGTTATCACTTAGCTTCAGTTATGGGACACCTGGCCCTAAGACTCACTGGGGTCACTGTATTGCTAAAACCTTGAAACTGAGTTATAGCATACTTTTACCTTGCTACCTTACGTCAGTTAAGGATACCAAAGAGTCTTTGTTCCTCCTTGCATTTGGGAATCCACCACCCCCGTTTCCTGGGAACTCTCCAGGCCACCTCACATCTCTACCTACATCAGTTCCTTTGCCCACCTCCCTTCTCCAGAAGATTATTTAATCTGTTCCTTGCCACTTTTGAGCTGAGCTCCTCTAGCAATAGTGAGGAACTCCACATGCTCATGTATGTCCTTGCTTAATAAAGATCATCTTGATTTTAAAGGCAGAATCTCTCTTGGTCATCTTCCTGTTCTGGGAAAGTGGAACAGAGGTCTCTTGGAATCTGTGTACCCAAGGTGTTTGCTCCCCCTTGGGGGGAGAGACCCAAATTCCACACAGTTAGTACCTCAGTTTGCAGCAGAAAAGTGAAGAAGCATTAAGAAGTTTCTTGATGATGATGATTATGATGAAAGAGAAAAGTGTAAAAGCTGTCTTGAAGCTTAACATAAAAAAAATTAAAATCATCGCAACTAGTCCCATCAGTTCTTTGCAAATAAGGAGAAATGGAAACAATATCTGTTTTTATATCCTTAGGCTCAAAGATCATTGTAAATGGTGACTGCAGCTAAGAAATTAAAGAGATCCTTGCTACTTAGAAGGAAAACTATGGTAAATCAGAATAGCATACTAAAAATCAGACACATCAATCACCATGCTGACAATGGTCCATATGGCCAAAGTTATGGCTTTCCTATTTACTATGTCTGGCCCGTGAGAGCAGAACTCTGAGGAAAGCTGAGTAATGCAGAACTGGTACTTTCAAAATGTGGTTCTGGAAAAGACTCGAGAGTCCATTGGTCTCCAAGGAGATCAAATAAGTCAATACTTAAAGAAATTAACTCAGATTATTCACTAGAAGGTCAAATATCAAAGCTAAAGTTTAAATATTTTGGCCACATAAGAAAACAGAACTCACTTGAAAAGACCCTGATGTTGGGAAAGAAGAAGGCAAAAGAAGATGGAGACAGCAAAGGATGAGATAGATAGATAGTATCACGGAATCAATGAACATGAGCTTGGACAGGCTTCAGGAGAAAGTGGAGGATAGAAGGATCTCAAGTGCTATGAGCCATGGGGGTCATGAAGAGTCCGACACAAGTGAATGACTGAACAACAACAAAACTATATAATCCTCCTTAGAACCCTCTTTCTTAATAGGAATTTAATATTAGGATTGGTCAATATTTTTCAGTTCTAGGTATTTACATATATTTTCTAAAGAAAGCCCTTTTGTAAAAACAATGAAATGGGGAACTGTGCATATTCTAAAAGTAATGCAAAAAATAATTCACCTAGTAAAAGAGTTTTAGTTTTCTTAATTATAAAATTATGGGATCAGACTAGATGATTTCTAAGATGATGTTAAAATTCTTTATCTATGATTCTGTGTTCTCTGGTAAGAATATGTTTCCCAAACATTACAAATTTAAGCTTGGACCAGGAAAAAAAGCAAAAGACATAACACACAAAAGATTTATAGTTAATTTTTCATACCTGCTTCAAGTAGTTTCCCATTTGGAATACTTCTTTTAAGAGATATAGCAAAGAGTCAATTAGAAAATTAATTGAAATAATTTCAACAGTTACCAGGATACAAATCAACATATAGTCAAAATTTACATATATTACCAAAATAAACTTAGCAGAAAAAGAGAAATTCCTCTTAAAATAACTGCTGATTGTACAAAATACTGGGGCATTTGTCTAAGGTTCACACAAAACCTGTATTAACATGGATATAAAATAGGTTTTATGAAAATATACTTGGAAAAACAACTCCTCATGGTTAGGCTATGCTAACATAATAAGAATAATAAAACTACCTAAATTAATTTGTTTAGTCAGTTTTATACCAACTTCTAAAATATTACTTTACAGAACTAGAAAAAATAATGAAATTCATCCAAAGTAGGGGCAGCTGGGTGACTCAGTGAATTGAGAGCTAGGCCTAGAGACAAGATGTTCTGGGTTCAAATTTGGATTCAGACACTTGTTAGCTGTGTGACTCTGGGCAAGTCACTTAACTTCCATTGCCTAGTCCTTACTGCCCTTCTGCCTTAGAACCAGTACATAGTATTGATTCTAATGTGGAAGGTAAGGGTTTAAAAGAAAAAAATCTCAAAGTAAATAATAAAACAAAAAATGTGTGAAGGAAGGAGCCCTACTAGTACCAGATCCCAAACAAAACTACAAAGCAGTAATGAAAAAAAATAATTTGGTACTTACTAAGAAATAGGAAGGTCAATCAGTGGAACAGACCAGAAACATAATATGTAAAAGCAAAAACAGTTGCCTAGTGTTAGAAAAAATGCAAAGAACCCGATACTTGGGATAAAAACTATTTGACAAAATTAGCTGGGAAAATTGGAAACAAGTATGGAAGAAACTAAATTAAGACCAATACCTTACACTATATACCAAGATAGGTACCAAATTGAACCAAGATTTAGATGTAAAGTGTTACATCATAAACAAATTAGAAGAGCAAGGAAAATATTAGCTTTCAGATCTATGGATCAGTAAAGAGTTTGTGACCAAGGACAGAATTTAAGATAAAATGAAAAATTTTCAGAACACGAAATTAAGACTTTTCACAAACAAAACCAAATATAGTTAAATTTATAAGAGAAGTAGGAAAGGGGTGAAAAATAATCTTTGTAGCAAGTATCATTTCCAAGATATATGTAACACTACTGTGCCATAAGAAATGTTGAAAAAGAAGATTTCAGAGAAAATTGAGAAGACTGGTGATGTAGGTAAAGTGAGAACCAGGTGAACAATTTATACAGTTTCAAGGATATTGTAAATATGAACAATTTTGAAAGACTTAAGAATTCTGATTAATGTAATGTTCAACCATGGCTGCAGAGGACTGATGATAAAGAACAGGGGCAGCTAGGTAGCACAGTGGATAGAGAGCCAGGCCTGGAAGCAACACAAAAATTGAGACACATATTTGGGGTTAAGGAATGTTGGAATTGTTTTGCTTGACATCTTAGTAAACTTACTTTTATCCTTATTACCTAGAAATAAATGCTATCATATTACTTATAGAAGTACTGAGGCTACATATTAATATAATATTTTAAATCTAACTACCAAATAATTTGGTTTTTTATGTGTTTTCCTTAATTTCATTTGGTTAGTAATATCATCAATAATTCAAATGACCAGAAATGGAAAGATAGCAGTAATTGCTCTATATTTTAATTTTACTCTCTTGTTCTCCACATATTTTTGTTTCTTAGGCAAACAGGGTTAAATGATTCACCGAGGGTCACACAGATGTAGGCCAGAATTGAACTCACAAAGATGAGTTCATGATTCCAAGCCACAATTGAGCTACCTAGCTGCCCCTCTCCTCTATGTTTTAATTAAATCAATAAAGTTGTAGTTAATATTTTTTCCCTTCGGTAGCTAAAATTATTTTTTAGAACTGAAATAGTTTCTAATCTATTTTTAAAAATTATTTTATGATCTAAATAAGAAAAAAGTGTTGCTTTCTTAAATGCTAAAAAAGACATGAAATGTTTAAGTACTAATATGCTACTTTAAAATCTAATTATTACAGTTAGCAACTGATAAAACCAGATTTGAAAAAATGTACCAACCCTATTTTATTTTTATTACAATTTTAATTCACATAAACATAAATTCAGTACTGAGTGTGACCTTGGAGGCCAATAAGTAACCCCTTTCTGAGATCAAAAAGAAGCTAACAATTCGATGAGGCACCAAGAAATAGTCAAAAGACTATAAACAAAATAAGAAAATATAATTTATCATACAGTAAAAGTAAATGACCTATAAAACAAGCCAAAGAAAGATAACTTAAGATTCATTTGAATTCCTAATGGCCATGATCAAAAAGAACCTAGACATTATATTTCAAGAAATCTTAAGACCTCTCAGGAATTAGAGGACCAAGAAGAAATTCTGTTGCTTACCTCCTGAAAATGAATTAATATTAATATTAATCAAATATGCACCAAATGGTATAGCATCCAAATTCTTAAGAGCAAAGTTAAATGAGTTATCTGGAGGATTAGAAAGTAAAACTATAATAATGGGAGACCTTAATTTACCCTTCTCAAATTGAAATAAATTGAACCAAAATATAAGCAAGAAAAAAGTTGAAGACTGGAATAGAATTTTTGAAATTTTAGATATATTAGACCTCTAGGCAATACAGAATGTAAACAGAAAGGAGTATGTTTATTTCTCAAATATGCATGGCACCAACATAAAAACCAATCATGTATTAAGGCATGAAAATCTCACCAAAAAAGAAATAAATGGGAGTTTTTCCCCAGGATAAGTATTATCTATCTAAAATTAAGAGCCAGAATTATTTGATTATTTGTAATGAAGATAAGCCAGAGGCCTTTCCAAAAGATAAAGTAAGGCTGTCCATCGCCACCATTACTTTTCAAATTAGTACTAGAAATGCAAGCTATAGAGCAATGACCAAAAAAAAAAAAATCAAACTGCTTTTTTTGTAGTTCAACTATTCATAGACCTAGAGTGAGTAGGGATTTTAAGAGTCATCTAGTGCACCACCTTCATTTTACAAATAAGGTCCAAAAAGGTTAAGAGATTTGCCCAAGGATACTTGAACAAGTAATAAAAGTCTGAATCCAAGTTCAAATATAGTAATAACAGTAAGCAAAAATTTACATAGAGCTTTAAAGTTTGCAAAGCACTTTTATTCTATTAAGCACACAGTTGTTTCATATATTTTGAACTTGTCTTAAATGGTTTTTCTTATTTTTCTTTTCTTCTTGGTTTTTGTACAGAAATGCTAGTGACTTGAGGAAGCTGCAATAAAACAGAATGATGGCTCACAAATGCTTTTCAAAGTGGTAGAGGATTTGGCAGAAATAGTTTTATCATATATATAAAAACATCAAATAATAGCATTTCAAGGGATACTTAAGTCTTCTAGGATAGCAGTATTCATGATGAATATTGTAAAACAAACAAACAAAACACTACAAATGACATTTGTAGCTTCTAGACCAACACCTATCACAGGGATGAGGAAGTACCAAAATTTTGCAAAGATGACCCTCCAAATTACATCATCATATACTCTGCTACTCAATGGATTCAATGCAAAGGTGAGCATAAGAGAAAACAGTGAAAAAATATGTTGGAAACCCTAATAGAAGTCTTAAACCTAAACTTCATGAATAAATTTTTTTGAGAAAAGAATCAGGAGGGACTGAATAAAGCTAGCATCATATAACATCACAAAAATGATTATATCTTAAAATTTAGGAAATGTTTCATCAGTGATGTGGAAATTATTGCTGAATCAATCATCTCTGCCCAGTCATTTCATTGATTATTAGAACAAAGATCAAAATTAATACAAAACTAATAGAATAATAATGGGAAAAATAAATGGTAGGTGATTAAAACAACCCCATTTTTTATTAGTTAAACAAGTTGTGGGAAATGAATGGAAGAAAGAATACTTATACTAATTATAATAATTTCAAAGGCATTGACTAAAACAATTACATAAAGAACTTTAACCAATATAAATCACTGCCAAAATAAGCCTGAAGAAGTCTTATAGTAAACATCTGACCTTTTGTCTTACATCACCAAAGTCAACAACAGAGACTATAAAAATTGTAAAATCTTATGGAAAAGGATGGTAGGATTTTATGAACAGTACTGCCTCATAAAATAGCCAGGAGGAGGGAGGAGGGAGAAATGAGGAGAGAGAGAAAACAGAAATTATGTAACTATGGAAAATTTTTTTAAATTAATATTAAACAAAATAGTCAGAAGTGGTTGAAGAAATAAATGTAAAGAAAACATGGCAGCATACCCAGCAAAGCAAAGTTATCACTTGAGTTTTTAAGGATGAAACTGGAAAGAGGGCAACAAAAGATGAAAAAAGAAAAAGATCTATAAAGATTTTTTTTAAATAACAAACTTTTCTCACCATCAAGGGTGGTAGAGCTATCATATTTGCACTCTTACATTATAATCTTGGATGCTCTGCAGAAGGGGCAATGAATCTGAAGAAAACAAATCACTTAGAGTAGACCCAGTAAATACAAAGGAAATTCATATTGGAAGCAACATAACATTATAGAAGAACTGATTAGATCTGATTTCTGATGTGCCTTTTGATGATGAATATTAGCATGAACTTGGGCAAGTCAATTAACCTCTAAGGGTTAACCTCTAAGTTTCCTCAAATGTAAAAAGAGAGAGTAGGACTAAGATGAAACTCTGATGTCACTTAACTCTATGTCTATGACACTATGATCTTATGTAAAAATACAAAAAGAACAGAAAAAATTCTCAGTCCTTAAAAAGCAAGTGAGAGAACATCAATAATTAGAAATATATGCTTACTTTTCCAGCTATATAAAATTTTTATGAGATTCATCTACAAGAACACGTTGAGGGAATCTTTGATACGGTACGTATTGGAAGGAAAATGGTTAGCTGCTATAAGCAACATTCTACAGCCAATCACATCTTTATAGATCACATAACTGATCAAAAGATATAGAAAATATAAATTCCCATTGTGCTAAATACTACATTTGATTCATCAGAGCTTAGCTGTCCCCCATTAGATTGTGAGTTCCTTGAGTTCCTATGAGTCTTTGCCTCTTTGTTTTCCAAGTACTTAGCACTGTGCCTGGCTTATAGCAGAAATTTTAAAAAGCTTATTAACTGACAGAGGAATGCATTATCTTAAAAACTTTTCTCTGAGGTGTCTCCCATACATATGCCAAAATCATACGAGATAACCTTGAAAGATGTAACATAGTGATGTAGCAGAAAGATATAACTTTGTTCTAGAATTCTGATTAACAACAAGCAAGGAACAAATTAGGTAGACATGCTTTGAAAGAATATTTGCCATATTTGTGGAAGAGTTCCACTGTAGAACTCAAAGAAAAATGGTAAGACCTTCCAAATGCTTCTGTAGGCAGAAGTCATTATGCTGAATATATTAAGTAGTAGAAAGGTAGAGTCTCCTAGATGACATCCATAATCACCAAGAGACTTTGAAATAACTGTCCCCAGAGGAAAAATGAAGTAGAAAGAGAATTCTTATTGTCTATGCTAAGATAAGCAATTTAATGGACAACTTATTCATCAATACATATATCTGTGATAGACATTACAAATGGACAGTAAATTTGGCCCAAAACCAATGAGAAGAAAAAAGACTGAACTTCCTTTAGAAAACTGCACAAGTCTTTTAAGCTTCTCTTTTAAACAAAAGCCAATATTTTTAACATTCATGTTCTCCAGTGACTATTTGAGGATGGCAAATCTTAGAATGCTACTGTCTTTGAAAATCTGATGTTTAGGAACACATGAAAAAGTAGCATAAGATGTATCACCAGAAAGATCTATTACATGAAATAACAATGACAACTAAAGACCACATTCTAGACAAGCATCTCTGCAATGTGAAGAGAACACCACCAAAACATTCAGTGAATATTCTTTAACAACTACACAAAGATGATATGCTACATTGTGAAAATGAATACCTGCACTGTGAGATGATATCTGTACTCACAGAAGTCCTGCAGTGGATAAAGGAGATATTTAAGACTTTTGCCTACTTGTATTTTTTTCCTGATAAGTAATTTATGCCTCGATGAACCACTATAGATTTTATTCTAACATCTTGCTTTGAATCGGTATGAGCTGTCCACTCCTAAATTGTATTTCTTCCAAGTAGACAATGGTTGGATATTATTTTCCAATATATTCTGCAATTCACTTCCTTTTTGTTGATGAATCCAGACCATTAAGATTGTGTGAAGAAAGTAATTGAGGGGACTTTGATCACGAGAATAGAATGAAAACTCTGGTGCCCCTGCAGTCTGCAAGAAAGCCAGCCATTATGGAAGGTCCCCTGGGCACCCAGGCAAAGAAGGAAGGACAACAGTTGGCTCCTGAGACTTGGCATGTGAGAGTCAGAGGACCAGAGAGAAAGTTAGATAAACTGAGGCCAGATCTGATTTCTCTCTCTTCTACTTTGGTGTTGGGACTGCCTGAGGACAGCTGGCACTACTGCCAGTATAAGCCTAAACCAGTTAAATGGAGGATATATAGTAATCCTTTCTGATTAATAAAATATTAAAATCTATGGCCAGTTTCCCTAATTTTAATCTTAACAATATTAAGAGTATTACTTATGAAGTCTGATTTTTTACTCCATCTATGGGGAGAAAGTATATCCAAATCTCTAAATTCTTTGGTGTAGGGAACTCCAGGTAAAGAAATTCCCTTTACTGATTTAGAATGGTAATTGTTTTAAAATTTATAGTTCCCACTTCCCAGCTGTGTAACCCTCAGCAAGTCACTTGACCCCCACTGCCCACCCTTACCACTCTTCCATCTAGGAGCCAATACACAGAAGTCAAGGGTTAAAAAAAAAAAAAATTATAGTTCTAACAATTGTCTGGAATACTAAGAGATTAGATGATTTGTCCAGGATCAAAAAGACATGTGCCTGAGATCAAAGTTAAACATTCTGCCTCTGAAGCTAATAACCCTAAATCCAATATATCATGCTTCTTTTTCCTCCCTCTCTCAGATATTATTAAATACTTTAAAAAAATTTTTGTCAGCACAAATTACTTTCTGATTATTGGTTTTGATTTTTTTTCTTTTTTTAGCAGATAATTACACCAAATGCTTAAATTCAGTGGACATCAGGAGTAATTGTATAATTTCTTTTTTTCTAGAGGTGAAAGAGACCATCTTGGTATCAGAAAACCTGAAGTAGAATCAAGGCTCTAATATTTATGAGTCTTCTCTAAGTTTTAATTTCCTCATTTGTGAATTAGTAATAATACTATTTTATACTACTTTAGAAGAGTATTTACTGCTATTGTAAAGGGATATTTTCTCATTCCCCAACCCCAGTTAACATAACAATATGATCTGTGATGCCTTTATTGGAAGAGAACATTTCTTTAAATGGATTATGAAATCAAATACATACACTGGTTCAAGGAGTAAGGTACTCTGAATTATTCATGAAACCACATACTAAATTGCTTTCAACCAATTGGTACTGGCTGAAAGAATTAGACACATCTATATGCCTAGGTATATCAGAGAAAGTGTTTGAATAAAAGGTAGTGCTTAAAGTTTTAAAAGCATTTTGAGGAGTTAGACCCATGTGTCTTTAAATACAGATGAATGTGGCAAGGGAATGGCAAGAATACTCCTGCTAAATCATTTCATCTATGATAGATTCAGTGGTCCATCCTAGGATTTTCCATAAATTAAGGATTCTTAGAATATGTATAGCAAACAACAAACTCATAGAACTACAAAAGCTCAATATAATGTCTTTGATGATCCTTAGCTGAAAAAATTCCAAAATACCTAATTTAATTATCTTAAATAGGACCTGAACAAAAACAGACAAGTTGCTGATTCTTTGAGAGCTAGGCTGAGAAACCAGCAAACTGAATGACCCCAGCTCTGGTACTTTTCTAAGATTCAGTATCTTCATTTGTGAGATGAATGGACTAGGTTATCAAGGTCTCTGCTAGCTCTAACACTATACTTCTGTAAAAATGTGTTTTTCCTTCTCAAAAGAAAGTGCAGAATTGGGATTGCAGTACAGTGTTCCTTGAAGCCAGAAAATGTGAGTTCAGATCACAGTTCTGACACTGAGTAGCCTGGAGCAACTAACAATTAATCATTTGTTAAATAAGGCAGTTATAGGTCCCCTCTTGCTTTATCTACGATCTTACATTTTGAAAATGTCTTCTTCAAATTTGGATGGGTAAATCATATTCTTTTATATAAAAGTGTATCAACTAATAGGTCTCATGTTGACCTAGATGACATTTGCTCACTAAAGATTGAAAATCAACTATTTCTGTAAATGGTTTATGCCAAGTTACCTAAGTATTACAACAAAAAACAGGAAAACATCTGCATTTTAAAACAATCCTACTTTAACACTCAAGTTCATCTGAGATACATGAACATGAAACACCATTTAAATGGAAAAATCAACAAAGCTAAGCACAGTCAGCAATTTGCTATGCACCCTTGCCCAAGAACATGATTCAACCTTAAATATTTGTGTGGGGGAAAAGGGATCAGAGACTACATGAAACTATTCCTAGCACTTTCTTCTAACTGGTATATGGCTAAATATCTTTAAAATGCTAGAAACAAACTGAATGATGGTCTCCTAGATATGACTGGGCCATGTTTTCAGAAGCCATGCCAATCTGTGGCATATGGAAGCAAAATTAGTCTGGCAGTAGAAGTGCTAATATATAACTAACTTTGTGCCTCAGTTTCCTCATCTGCAAAATGTAGGAGTTGAGCTACACCTTCAAGGTCCCTCTCCCAAGCCTAAAATTTTATTATTTCATTTCTATTTACCATTCCCATGGCTTTGTGTACTTCTTTACACAATAACGTCTCTTATTTGGAAGATCAACAGCAGAGATGGAGAAATAAGAGATCTCAGAATAAGATACCAGAAATCAGAGAAAAACATTGCACCACAACAATCTTCATTTGCATAATAAAATATAGATCTGAAAATAAATACTATAAAGCTTCATCAGTGCATAAAGATACTAATTACACACAAATCATTGAGAAATACTTTGAACTCTTCTATTTAATTCGCCAGGATATAGCCATCAGGAATGTCCTTAAAAATGATCATTCAACTAGAGGACCAGGGTTTTAGACTGTTGATTAATGATTAAATACTTAACACTTAGTGAAAGGGCAATTCCTTCAAGGACCCATTAGCCATTTTAATCAACTCATTAGAAAAGGGGGGAGGTGCCTTATGGTTAAAGCTAGTTGAAAATATTAATGAGTTGTAAGTAGAAAGTATGCTTAAATTCCATGAATTTAGGAAAATCAGGAGAGGACCAATTATTCACAAGGCTTTATGCTAAAATCTACACATGAATTTGCTATTCTTAAAAATAAAGAGCAAGAAGAAGGGCCATAACATTAACAATATTTGAAATGAATGGGATCCATTGTTGTTAAATGAATTCTACTCTTTTGAGAGGAAAAAAATCAGAGGTTATTATAACCTAATTCATTAGAGAGCAGAAAATCCCTTAAAAAGTTATCATTTAGCCTTTACTTGTTAATTTCAGGAACATGGAAGCAACACATTGTGTACTTGCTATAAAAAATTTTTTTGAGTTCCCTGTGTTCCTTATAGTCTTGGCAGCATTGGTTTTGTTTATGCAAAACCTTTTTAATTCAATATAATGAAAATTATCTATTTTACATCCTATAGTGCTCTCTTATCTCTTGTTTGATCATAAATTCTTCCCTTATCTATAGATATGAGAGGTAAAAATTTCCATGTTTCCCTGACTTGCTCATGATTTCAACTTTTATGTCTAAATCATATACTCATTTTGACCATATCTCAACCATTATTTCTTAACCAGTAGAAAATTGTTTTAATGATTATCACTTTGTAATATAGTTTAAGTTCTGGTACTACTAGACTGCCTTCCTTCAATTTTCCTTTTCATTAATTCCCTTAATATTTTTTAACTTTTGTTCTTCCTGATGAATTTTCACTTTTGACACTGGTAACCTGGACTTCTTTTCCTTAAAATCAAATTAACCAATGGTTATTTTATTGGGGGGGCAGGGGAGGGTAGGGTTATCCCCATAATACCAAGTCCTAATTCTATTAGTTCAATGGTTTCTTAATTTCAACTTTGATTTTCAAGATTTCTAATTTGATGCTTAATTAGTTCTTTTTTTCCAGTTTTTTTTAGCTGCATGCTCAATTCATTGATCTGATCTTTACTTTATTGATGTAAATTTTAAAAATAAAAAGTTTCCCCTATGTACAACTTTGGCTGCATCCCATAAATCATGGTACATTGTCTCACTGTCATTCTCTTTAATGAAATTATTGACTGGTTCTATGTTTTGTTCTTTTATCCACTCATTCTTTAGGATTCATTTCCCATTAATTTTTTTTTAAAACCCTTGTACTTTGGTGTATTGTCTCATAGGTGGAAGATTGGTAAGGGTGGGCAATGGGGGTCAAGTGACTTGCCCAGGGTCACACAGCTAGGAAGTGGCTGAGGCCGGGTTTGAACCTAGGACCTCCTGTCTCTAGGCCTGACTCTCACTCCACTGAGCTACCCAGCTGCCCCTCCCATTAATTTTTAATCTTTGATCCCACAACCCTTTATTAAATGCAGTTTTTATTGTAGTAAGTCTGAAAAGGACAAATTCAATATTTCTGCCTTCATGCACTTGATTGTAAGGTTTTTATGCTCGAATACATTAATTTTTGGTAAAGTGCCATGTACAGCTGGGAAAAAAGGATATATTTCTTTATATCATATTCAGCTTTCCCCAGAGGTCTCTTATACCTAATTATTCTAAAATTCCATTAATCTACTTAATTTCTTTCTTGTTTATTTTATGTTTAGATTTATTTAGTTCTGAAAAGGAAAAGTTAAGATCCCCACTAGTATAGTTTTATTATTTATTTTCTTCTGTAACTCACTTAACTTTTGTTTTAAACATCTGAATATTATGCCATTTGCTATGTTTGGTACTGATACTACGCTTCATTGTCTATATAGCACCTTTTAGCAAAATGAAGTTTCCCTGATTATCTCTTTTAAATTAGGTCTGTTTTTGCTTTTCCTTTGTCTGAGATCATTGCTATTTTGCTTTTTTTTTTTTACCTCAGCTGAAGCAAAATAGATTATGTTCTAACCCCTTATTTTTACTCATGTCTCTATTTGAAGTATGCTTCTTGTAAACAACATATTTTGATGTCTAGTTTCTCTCCTATCAGCAACTCCCCATACATACATACCTCTTCTCTTATCCATTTTCCCTTCTATTTCCCTGGGTAAGTTAGATTTCTGTACCTAAGTGTGTTATTCCCTCTTTGAGCCAATTCTGAAGAGAAAAAGGTTCAAGAGTTGCCTGCTACCTCATCTTCCCCTCTATTATAAAAGTTCTTCCTTTCATGACTCTTTTATGAGATAAGTTTCCCTTATTCTTCCTCTTCTTTCCCCCAGTGCAACCATTTTTTGCAGATCTTAATTTTATTTTTTTAATCATCCTATCATACTCAACTCACACTTATGCCCTCTGTCTATGTGTACTCCTAATAATGTCTATGTATATTCCTCAATAATGATAAAGATTACAAGTTACAAATTTTAGCTTCCTATAAAGGAATGCAAACAGTTTAACCTTACTGATTTTCTCATGATTTCTCTTTCAGGTTAACCTTTTTATTTTTCTTTTGAGTCAAATTTTCTAGTCAGCTCTTATGTTTTCATCAGGAACACTTGAAATTCCTCTAATCATTAAATATTAATTTTTCCCCCTGAAGGATTATACTCAATTTTGCTCAGTAGGTGATTTATGGTTGTAATCCTAGATCCTTTGACTTCTGGAATATCATATTCTGAGCCCTCAGAGCCTTTAATGTGGAAGCTGCTCAATCTTCTATGATCCTGTATGTGGTACTTAAATTGTTGGGGCTTTTTTGAGACTGTTTATATAATTTTCTCCTTGGACTGGGAGCTCTGGAATTTGCCTATAATAATCCTGGGAATTCTCTTTTTAAGATCACTTTCTGGAGTTAATTAGTGGATTCTTTCAATTTCTCTTTTACCTTCTGGATCTAAGATATTGGGGTAGTTTCCTTTTGTAATTTCTTGGAAGATAATGGGTAGGCTTTTTTTGAACATGGCTTTCAGGTAATCCAATAATTCTTAAAGTTGTCTCTCCTTGATCTCTTTTCCAGTTCAGTTTTTTTAATGAGATATATCATATTTTATTTTTTCATTCTTTTGACTTGTTTTATTGTTTCTCAATGTCTCATGGAGTCACTAACTTCAAATGTCATTTGTGTTCACAGGAATTACCATAAGTGGTCTTGGAAAGTTCTGTTATGCCTTGGATACATATCCCAGGATGACAAATGATCTCTCTATAGTTGTTTTTAGCTGCCATAATATCCCAGAATGGAGAATCACCATGTACAGGTATACCACATCACAACTTTATCCATCACAGTTTCATTATATCATGGATTAGCATAAGAAATTAAATGGCAATTTGGGGGAAGTTTTGCAGATGACACATGAAGAACAGTAGATGGCAGAGAAAATGAAATTTTAGAAACTCAGAAATGCATAAGATATATGTATAATATTTTATAATATCAACATATTTTATCTTTTTATATGATATATACATAATTTCTTTTACTGTAAACACCCCATAAAAGGAAAAGAAAAATTTCAGACTTATTCTTTGGTATAAAAAAAGGGCCAAAAACTTTTATGAAAATCTTCTAGAAGACAGGTACACTGTGCCCCTAACCCCCATGATGTGCTCTTCTCTAGTATTCCTCTCTCCCTGGAAAATCTCCCATCTGTTAGTTTTTGTAGCTTTAATATAGCATTCTTTGGATCTTCTTCAGATCCCTCTCCTCTTCAGGAAAAGACTCAAATCAGTTAGCCTCTAATTGTACAGTTTGGGAGTTTGCATCTTCAACTGCCCTTCAGATATCTCAAACTGGATTTCCAATAAATGTTTTAAATTCAACATTTCCAAAACCAAATTCATTATCTTTTCCCCTAAGCTCTATTTGCCTCATACTGTGAAAAGGAATTTTTTATTCCCTTTGTCTATTTTAAGTTAATCAATCAGGAACTTCAAGTACCCCTACTTACTTAGTCATTAACAGTCCTAAAAGACCACAAGCACTGCCCACCCCCCAGGCAGGAGGCAAATTGAGAGACTTTGATTGGTTCCTGAAATGTGACAGATAAGCACACAGTGAAAGGAAGGAAAAACCATAGAGACAGGAAGTGACACGGAGAAAACTGCTTATAAAAGCAAGCTGAGGGTATTCTGATTCACTTCTGCTGCCTTGGTGGTTCTTGCTAAGGGAGGTCTTCTGCACTGATGTCTCTGCGTTGGATCGATTCTACTACCTTGGTGTCTCTGCCTAGGAGGATCTTCTACTGCCTTGGTGGCTCTTGCTGAGGGAGGACATCCAAGTTGGTGTCTCTGCCTTGGAGGGTCTTCTACTGCCTTGGTGGCTCTTGCTAAGGAAGGACTTCTACTGCTTTGGTGGCTCTTGCTGAGGGAGGACATCTGCATTAGTGTCTCTGTGTTGGAGGATCTTCTACGTTGGAGGGTCTTCTACATTGGAGGGATTCTTCTGCTTTGGACTTCTGTGTTGGAGATTGATTCTGCACTAGTAAGAGTCTTGCTGAAGAGACTACAGTGACTCCTGGTTGGAGATTGTAACCTGAGGGAGCCTTTGTTGGAGTTGAGCTGGATTTCTTCAGATCAGCAATTACAGGGTATTTATTTAGCTAGGCAGTATTTTCTACCTCCTTCCTACATTTCCCCCTTTACTATCTTTAACCTGCTGCAATAAACCTACTAAAGCTACCAACATACTCATAGTTTAATTTTTAATTTTTATAGATGGTGACCACAATAATTCTTTTTAACTCATAAATTTAATAAAAACCATTTTTAACCCTTACAATACCTTTACTATTACTATAGAGGACAATATTATTCTCCAAGTCCTTCAAGCTTAAAACTGAGAAATCATTCTGGATTCCTCACTGTGTCTCACCTTCCATATCCTATCTGTTGCCAAGGTCTATGGATTTCAACTTTACAACATCTCTTGAATAAATACTCTCCTCTCTGACACTCTCACCACCTTTATCACCTCACACAGAACTATGCCAATACACCACTTATGGGTCTGTCTGCTCAAGTCTCTTCCTACTCCAGTACATCTCCTTCAGCCACTAAAGTGATTTTCCTAAATAGCAATGCTGACAATGCTGAGGCATCATCTATTGTTTCCTTAGGAGTTCTACATAGCACTTGTTTACTCTTAAATTTTCTTTCCTTCTTTCCTTAGTTTCCCAAAAAGTTAGGAAAAGATTCCAACATCCCCTCCAACATAAGCTACTCAAACTGTCTGATTTTTTTTTAGATGGCATTCCTATATCTCTTCTCTTATGGTAGTCACAGATTTTTCTTTCAAATATCCTTTTTCTAAAGGAAAAAGAAATATTAGAAGAAAGGATGCATTGCCATATAGCTACCAGACAGTGAACCCTAAATTATCTTTTCTGTCAAAATGCCTTCTCCAAGAGTATGCATATAAATGCCACTATTCACATATAGTCTGTTCCCAAGTCAACAACAAAATGTGTATTTGGATGGTTTTTTCCTAATTTGGGCAGATATCATTGCATACTTTGTCACACAGTTCTCTAGTGTGACCAAAATTTCTTTATATTTATAGTATAACTCATAGAAGTTAGAGGTATAATCTTTATTCATTTAATAGAATGAAGTTTAACTGATTGTCTTACATGGAGATTGTACTTACATATTTGACCTCAATTAGCATTATGTTCTCAGTTACCTTTGAGGCACGAAGAGTAAATAATGAATGAATGTAATTTTAATTAAAATTTTTCATTCTATCAATACCCTTGACTATCTTATCTCTCTTTTGACAAACTTTTGTTCCTTATGTAACAGTTTTAAGTCACTGTGCATATATCAATCTTATCTTTTAAAATATGCCAGATTCATAATTCAACTACTCTTCAGACAATGGATTTAACTCTTTTTTTATAATTAAAATTCTTCCTTAAACACAGAGACACTTTTTAACCTCTCCTGGGTATCTCTGGATAGCACAAATGCTTTTCATACAGTCACAACAAAAAACACCTTTCCCCCAACAGTTCAGCTGTCAATAAAGAAGTGTTTTATGTGCCAAAATTAGAGAACAAAAGTTCTCTTTCCCTACTTAAACAAAACAATAAAGTCATTTATTGAAATTAGACAAGTGTCTTTAACTCCAGGTACTCATCATCATACGGCCAGCTGTTTCAAGAATAAATAACATTTCTATCAGTTTGTTAATCATCTCAGTATTTATGCTTTGAAGGATGGCAAATTCTTTAACAATCTAAATCCTAAAACAGGTATTTATCTAAAAAAAACAGAAACAAGTTAACAATTTCACAAAAACAGAAATTAGGAATAGTTATACTTTATTGAGTCACGTGACATTAACAGGATCATTCTTCAAGCTGTCTCCAAGCCACGTTATTTATTGAAGTGAGGTAAACTAAGTCATTGACCAGAAAACCTGTTTTTCCCGGGGGAAAGTAGAAATCAGAAATGAGCTTTCCTGTGAAGGTCAGTCAGCTCAGAACCAAAACAACACAGTCAGGATCCATGAGAAAGTAACTCCCTTACTCACAGTCTAGGATATACAGGGAAAGTCCCACTACTAAGCAAAATAGCTCCCAGACAATAAGGTTTGCTTACTTCATCGAGGTTATGTCTCATTAATGAACATTGTTTGCTTTATATCTTGTACCTTATAAAAACTGCATTGTAATTTCAGTCCAGTGCAGCTTTTCACTAGGAAACTGCCCTGGCCAGTAAGTATAATTATAATTAAATATTGGTTCCATTAATCTGAACTTCTGGGTGTTTGGATTCGCTTTTTGAAGTAACCAACTTCATTATAACAGTTTGAAAAAGCTAACTGCAACTTCTCTGTAAAACAAAACAGAATTTCCTTTTATAATCAAGTGTTCTTATAGCTGAAGGAAGCTTAGAGATCATTTGGTTCAGGGCCCTCATTTTACAGATGAATAAACGACAAGTCCTTAGAGGCAGAGTAATTTGTTCAAGATGAGGCATGAAGCCCAAGTGGTGTGGAGGTAACCCGGATCACTGAGGCACGATGGAAAAGCTTCAAGGAGGGGCCCCGCCGGGCTAAGTCCAGAGATGCTCATCACAGAATAAGCAGAGCATCTTCAACCATAGCAATCCTCAAAGCCCAGCCTCTAGGCTCCTGGGGGTTGGCAGTGTTGGTGAAGTCATAGGTTCACTGGTCAACAGCTGGAAAGGCCCTCTGAGAGCAGCGATCGGAATGCACAATCTCCACGGTAAGCTCTTGGCAAACAAACACCAAAGCAAGACAACTCCTGCTTTCAAGCCACTTAATGTTAATACGGAGAGAGCACACCCAGGGCAATGGTGAGCAAGGAGGGCTATTTTGGTTCTAAACATTCCTGGGATGATGGATGAGAGTACCAGGGGACTAGACCAACACACTCCTTCCTACTTCCAGAGTTGGAAGGGGCAAGGACGAGGCTATGAGAGAAGCAGCTTAGCATCGGGGGTGGAAATGGTCACAGAGGACTCTGCATAAGGCCTGTAGCTCGCAGCTCTGAGTGGAGGCCTTCTCAGCCCTGTCGCCTCTGTCCTTAATTAAAGAGTGGCTTTTCTGACTATTTAATAGTTCTGCTGTTTTCAAAGTCAACAAAGGTTTGCATTAAATATATATTACTCCAAATGCTCCTCATAGCAACCTTTGACCTAAGTACTATGAAGCTGTTTCATGACTGGCAGCATGATTTGGTGATAAAGGTAGGTTCCTGAAATAATAATGTTAAAGTATGACACCTTTTTAAAATTTGCATAGTTTTGCATGCTTGCTAGAATTAAAAGATGGACTTCTTTTTTTAAAAACTATAGGCAACAAATTATACTACATCAGAAACTTTATTTTTAAAAGAAAAAATGTGCATTATATATAATTTTCTAAATTTTGTACTATGAAAATTCTCTAAGATCACAATTTTTTGGTGAAACTTGGATAAAATAATCTTATAATAACTGATATACAAATTTGAACAATTTTGTACTATTCATTACTAAATTAATTGTTTTGATAGATAATTTCTAAAACGTAATTTCCAATTCTATGTCTATATTTTGTAATATTTAGTAACACCTATAGGTAGGGTAGTAGATAAGAGCATTAGGTCTAGAATCAAGGAGACTCAAATTCAGAAGTTCAAATCTAGCCTCAGGCATTTACTAGTTGTGTGACCCTGGGGAAGTCACTTAACCTGGTCTGTCTCAGTTTCTTCACACATATACATATATATATGAGAGACTAGGATGTCTCTAGAGTATTAGAAAATATTATTGTAAACACAGAGATATATAGATATAAATATCTCTTATGGGTATATGTATGATACACATACACACTGATATATAAGTGTACAATATACACATATATGCACAAATATACAAAGTCTAAAACAATTAAAAAAACATTTTTCTGATTTAGTACCTACACGTGTGTTAGTTACTAGTACTCTAAGACATGCTATGTATGCTAATAGCTTCCTAAATTAAATTATTAAATTAACCATTGACAACTTGCTTGTCTCTTTTTTTTAAGGTTGTAGGCCTTATATACATTAGGTTAAAGCAGTTATAAGTCTGGCTTTAAAGACTGAAATTTAAGCAGTTATTAGATGCATTTTAAAAATAAAAAAGCAAACAAATGTGGACTTTAAATACTGTATTTCTGACCATATCTCTGTCTGTCTTTCTGTCTCTCACTCCCCTGCTCCTACATACTCAATAACCTCCAATGGCTCTCTATTACCTCCAGGATCAAAGACAAAATCCTATTTGTCATTCAAAGCCCTTCATAAACCAGCCTCCTCCTATGTTTCCAATCTTCTTCCCCATTACTGACAGGTACTCTTCAGTTCAATGATACTGGCCTCCTGGCTGTTCCACAAACCAGACACTCCATTTCTCTGGCTGTCTCCCATACCTAGAATGCACTTTCTCCTCAACTCTTGTCTAGGCTTCTCTGACATGCTCCAAATCTCAATTAAAATTTCATCTTCTACAGGAAGACTTTCCCAATCCCTCCTAATTCTAGTGCCTTCCCTCTTATTTCCTATTGATCCTATATAGAGCTTGTCAATATTTGTTTGCTTGTTGTCTCCCTCATTAAATCAGGAGCTTCTTCAAAGCAGGGACTTTGTCTCTTGTTGTATCCCAAGTACTAGAATGGTGTGTCTGGCACACAGTAGAGCTTAATGAGTATTCATTCATTGTTCATATTACATTTTACACTTGTTTGCATTGTACAAGCAAAAAGCTAGTGTGCCCCCCCCCCTTCAGTAGAATCAGTTATAGGGCCTTTTTTGCTAGTTTAGTTAATACTTCTACACAAGTTATAAACTGACATGCCAAAGAAGACTTGGAATAAAGTTTCCAGAAGCAACAGGACACTGAAACTCTGCATTCCACTAAACCTAAACAATATGGGTCACCCCACAAGAGATAAAGCATTCTGGAGAGGTGTAGTATGAATGGTTGGCTCTGAAAAGTATTTAAGAAATATGATTATCATTATCTTTCCTGATGTTTCATTCGAATTGTCAACTAAGGGGCCACAGTTCTGTCACTTGAACCTTAGGAAGGGAATCTCAGAGAAAAACTTGAGGAGAACAGTAGGCTACGGTGCCATCACTGTGACACAGAGAGAGAAGAACAGGGGGAAGCAATTAATACTATCATGGATAACCTGCAAGATTACCAGCTGGCTTCAAGAAACTGAAAGCCAGCAATCATCCAACTAGAGTCGACTCAGGGTAAGTCAGCATCTGTGTTGCCTATCCCCAAACTAGGATCAGGAGCCTGAAAAATCCAGGAATGCAGTGATCATCACATTGCAAACTAATGGTATAATGGTCCCTTAAGGACCACAAAGGATTTTCTGAAAGTTTAAAGCTCCTGGACTAAGTTGGACCTCTGATCATTGAAGTGTTAACACAATATCAGGATAAAGGAAAAGGTAGTGACAGGATATCAGACAGGAGAGGTCAACATCATTAAGGTCAGTCCCACCAAATGTGTACACAGCCTAGTTCTAACACAGAGTACAAAATCAAGGAACTAAGGCTGGACAAATGAGTAAGCAAATAAACAAAAGATAAAGATCTACTATGAGGGCTCAGATACATTTTGACCACAAGATCAACTAGAATTCCTGGAAGAAATTATACAAAAGATTTTTTTTTCTTCTTAAAGAGAATTTTTTAAAATAGTATAAATGGGATGAGAGATGGGGTGGAAGAAAGAATTAGAAAAGAAATGAAAATAACAGAGGAAATTTTTAGAAAGAGAATTAAGAGCTTAGTACAAGAGATACAAAATTTATCCAAGGAACAAACTCTCTGAAATTCAGAATGGCCAGACAGAAGTTAATAACTTCATGAGACAATAAGAAATAGTAAAACAAAGTGAAAAAATTTTAATAGAAGTAAATATATGGTATTTCATTTCAAAATTAACTGATAGGGGAAACAGATCAAGGAAAGATAATTTAAGAATTATTGGTCGACCTGGAAAATCATGACCAAAAGAGGTAAAGTTTTACTCCCTTATACGCCTCCTTTAGCCAAACAGTGGTCATCACCACTCCCTATGCCATTCTGCCCTTGCCTTCCTTTAGCTGCAGAACATGTACAAAGATTTGTGTAGTCCTCAGTAAGGGATCAGAGAGAAAAGAAGGTCAACTTCTGGAATTGCTGATTGCAAACACTCAAATTCCATCTTAGTCTTAAATAAATGTCATACATGGAAATGAAGGGAGCCAGAATGTTGGCAAAAATAATAAATGATTGGAACTTCAATAGGAGAAGCAAAGATCTTTTACTCCTCACAACCTACCGATATAAAGTGCCTCAAAAGGACAAAAATCAAAATCAAAGGAGTGAAAGGGTTCTCCTGTAGGGCTCAGCCTTGAAGGTAGGCAGGGTTTGGGCATTTCCACACTATAAGGGGGTAAATTACACCTACCAAAATGCTACCTGATCATCCCTACCCCACTCCACCTACCAAACCAGATTTGGAGAACAGGGCAATCTCTAGGTTCTCGGGGGGCTGGCTGAGGGCACCACAGATGTACCCGAGAATAGTGAGACTTGGAGCCCAACGCTGAAGAATGCGGAGCTTGGGTGCAGAGGTAGGGCATAGACTGGAAATATAGCTTCAGAGTAAAAATCACTCTGTAGCCCTCCTCACTCAGACTTCTGCCTGGGAAGGGAAGAAAAAACTAACACAATGATGGCCACCAACACCCAAGAACTAAAATCTACAACTAACAAAAAAAAATAAGAAAAAGCCTCTGACCCTGGATAACTTCTATGGATAAAAATGGCAGACTACAGAGGCGACAGCAGAGAGCAACAAACAAGCCAACACATCCAAACTTTCCACATAATAATTGGAAATTGTTCACAAGCTCTCGAGGAACTCAAAAAGGAATTCAAGAACCAAGAACTTGAAGGAAGAAGAAAAAAAGGATAATTTATACCACATAAAAATGCACATGGGAGGGGGAGGGGAAGAATGCTATTATAAGAAGGAGAGAATGAGAGTGCTAATAGGTAATACTTAAACCTTACTCTCAGTGGAATTAATTCTGGGAGGGAAGAGCATCTAGATCCTTTGGAAGGAAGAGGGGAAGGAATTTAATAGACCTTAAAGAAAAATAAGAGAGGAATAAGAAGGTAGGGGGTGGGAAGGAAAGTAAAATAAGGGTGGGGAATAGGGGGACTGATTAAAAGCATAACACTAGCATAGAAGAAAATAGTGAAACAAAGGGCAGGATTAAAAGAGGAAATCAAAATGATGGGCAATACACAGGTGACAATCATAACTCTGAATGTGAATGGGATGAATTCACCCATAAAATGGAAGCAGATAGCACAGTGGATTAGAAACCAAAATCCTAACATATGTTGTCTACAAGAAATACACAGAAGGCAGGTAGACACACATAGGGTAAAGGTAAAAAGCTGGAGCAAAATTTAGTGGCCATCAACTGAGAAAAAGAAGGCAGGAGTCACAATCGTGATATCTGTCAAAGCCAAAGTAAAACTAGATCTGATTAAAAGAGATAAGGAAGGTAATTACATTCTGATAAAAGGCAGTATAGACAATGAAGAAATAGCAGACTCAACATGTATGCACCAAATGATATAGAATCCAGATTTTTAAAGGTGAAACTATTGGAGCTTAAGGAAGAAATAGATAGTAAAACTATACTAGTAGGGGACCTGCACCTTCCTCTATCAGATCTAGATCAATTAAACCAAAAAATAAATAAGAAAGAGATAAGAGATATGAGTGAAATCTTGGAAAAATTAAAGTTAAACATATATGGAGAAAAATAAATAGGAACAAAAAGGAATACACCTTCTTTTCAGCAGTACATGGTACATTCTGTAAGAAGGAAAAATTTAGGTATTTATAAATATATATTAAAATATGTGGCCGCCAGGAATCAACAATTTAGGTTGATTCCGTAATTAAATCAGACCCAAGTCAGCATCGGGTTGAAGAGTTTATTTACAGTCTGGTAGGTTAAAAAGTAGGAATAAAGAGAAAAAGGAGAAAGGCTAGTCCAGGCCAAAGGCCTAGACGGAGAGAGAAGAAGGTTATAAAGCTTAATAATGAAGCTGTAAGCCACAGGGCCCAACAGCCAGATAGGCAGAGTTTAGAATTGGCCCAGCTAGGCCAAGGAAGTCAGCCTAACTTACCCACGTGACAATATAGAGCGTAATCTGTCTGTGGTCTCAGGAGATGCTTCTTCTTCCAGTTCGAGACGGCAACTGCCCCCACAGGAAGTTCACTAACTTACTTAAAGAGATAGTGTCTTTCATCACTTCCTGTGGTCCACCTCTAATTCAAATGGACAAATGGCAGTTTCTACATTGATTTGGACTGCCCAAAGGGCAGTCCCTTATTCTTGATTTGTTACTTATTGTCACGTGTGGGTAACTCGTTTCCCCTCCCCACTAAGGGAGGTGAGAGTGACATCATTAGCACGCCTGGGTTGAGTAGATTTTTGACTATTAATGGGATCGAGCTAATTCTATTTACACAATTCAAAAAGATTGACTATGAACTAGGGCATAAGAACATTGCAAACAAGTGCAAAAAAGCAGAAATAATAAATGCAAACTTTTCAGAGCATAATGTAATAAAAATGATAATTAGTAAGGGTACACGAAGAGGAAGATCAAAAATTAATTGGAAATTAAATCATATGATTCTCCAAAATTGGTTGGTTAAAGAACAAATCATAGAAACAATAATTTCATTGAAGAGACTGACAATGAGGAGACATCATATCAAAATCTATGGGATGTAGCCAAAGCAGTACTCAGGAGAAAATTTATATCCCTAAGTCTATATATCAACAAATCAGAGAGGGAAGAGGTCAATGAATTGGGCATACAAATTAAAAAACTAAAAAGAGAACAAATTAAAAATCCCCAGAAAAAAACTAAATTGGAAATCCTAAAAATCAAAGGAAAAATTAATAAAATTGAAGGTAAAAGAACTATTGAATTAATAAATAAGACTAGGAGCTGGTGCTTTGAAAAAACAAATGAAATAGATAACGCACTGGTTAATCTAATAAAAAAAAAGGAAAGAAGAAAATCAAATTAACATTTTCAAAGATGAAAAGGGTGACCTCACCTCCAATGAAGAGGAAATTAAGAACTATTTTGTCCTATTATATGGCAATGAATACGGCAATCTAGAGGATATGGATGAATACTTAGAAAAATATAAATTACCTAGATTAACAGAAGAGGAAATCGAATACTTAAATAATCTCATATGAGAAAAAGAAATTGAACAAGCCATCACAGAACTCCCTAAAAAAAAAAAATCACCAGGGCCAGATTCACAAGTGAATTCTTTCAAACATTTAAGGAACAACTAATCCCAATATTATACAATTTGACAAAATAAACAAAGAGGGAGTTTTACCAAATTCCTTTTATGACACAAATATGGTACTGATTCCAAAGCCAGGAAGACCAAAAACAGAGAAAGAAAACTACAGACCAATCTCCTTAATGAACATAGATGCAAAAACTTTAAAAATAGAATACTAGCAAAAAGACTCCAGCAAGTGATTACAAGGATTATTCACTATGATCAGGTGGGATTTATACCAGGAATGCAAGAATGGTTTAATATTGGGAAAACCATCCACATAATTGACCATATCAACAACCAAACCAACAGAAATCACATGATTATCAATAGATGCAGAAAAAGCCTCTGACAAAATACAACACTCATTCCTATTGAAAACACTAGAAAATACAGGTATAGAAGGGCCTTACCTAAAAACAATAAACAGTATATATTTAAAGCCATCAGCAAGCATCATCTGCAATGGGGATAAATTAAAAAGCCTTCCCAATAAGATCAGCAGTGAAACCAGGATGCCCATTATCACTTCTATTATTTAACACTGTACTAGAAACACTAGCAGTAGCAATTAGAGAAGAAAAAGAAATTGAAGGTATTAAAATAGACAATGAGGAGTCTAAACTATCACTCATCACAGATGATATGATGATCTACTTAGAATCCTAGAGAATCAACTAAAAAGCTTGTGGAAATAATCAAAAACTTTAGCAAAGTTTCAGGATACAAAATAAACCCATATCATCAGCATTTCTATTATCTTTCCAACACAACTCAGCAGCAAGAATTAGAAAGAGAAATTTCATTTAAAATCACCCTAGACAATATAAAATATTAAGAAATCTATTTATCAAGACAAACACAGGAATTATATGAGCACAACTAAGAAATACTTTCCACACAATTAAAACTAGATCTAAACAATTGGAAAAACATAAATAGGGAGGACGAGCTAACATAATAAAAAAAAACCTATGAAACTACCAAGAAACATTTTTACTGTATTAAAAAAACTTTAACAAAGTTCATTTGGAAGAACAAAAGATCAAGATTATCAAGGGAAGTAATGAAAAAAAATATGAAGGACTGGGGCCTAGCAGTACCAGATCTTAACTATACTATAAAGCAGTGGTCATCAAAACAATATGGTACTGGCTAAAAGATGGAAGGATCACTGGAAGAGACTTGGGTAAATGACCTCAGCAAGATAGTGTACTTGATAAACCCAAAGATCCCAGCTTTTGGGACAAAACCCCACTATTTGACAAACACTGCTAGGATAATTGGAAAACAGTATGGGAGAGATTAGGTTTAGATCAACATCTCACACCCTACACCAAAATAAATTCAGAATAGGTGAATGACTTAAATATAAAGAAGGAAACTATAAGTAAATTAGGTGAACATAGAATAGTTTACCTGTCAGAACTATGGGAAAGGAAAGATTTTAAGACCAAGCTAGAGATAAAGAATATTATAAAATGTAAAATGATAATTTTGATTACTTTAAATTAAAAAGGTTTTGTGCAAACAAAATCAATGCAACCAAAATTAAAAGGGAAGCAAGAAATTGGGAAAAAAATCTTTATAACAAAAACCTCTGACAAAGGTCTAATTACTCAAATTTATAAGGGGCTAAATCAATTGTAAAAAAAAATCAAATCATACCCCAATTAATAAATGGGCAAAGGACATGAATAGGCAATTTTCAGATAAAGAAATCAACACTATCAATAAACACATGAAAAAGTATTCTAAATCTCTTATAATTAGAGAAATGCAAATCAAAACAACTCTGAGGTACCATCTCACACTTAGCAGATTGGCTAATATGACAAAAAAGGAAAGTAATAGATGTTGGAGGGTGTGTGGCAAAATTGGGATACTAATGCATTACTGATGGAGTTGTGAATTAATCCAACCATTCTGGAAAACAATTTGGAACTATGCCCAAAGGGCTTTAAAACATTGTCTGCCCTTTGATCCAGCCATACCACTGCTGGGTTTATACCTCAAAGAGATCATGAGGAAAAAGACTTGTACAAAAATATTTATAGTCATGCTCTTTGTGGTGGAAAAAAATTGGAAAATGAGAGGATATCCTTCAATTGGGGAATGACTGAACAAATTGTGGTATCTGTTGGTAATGGAATATTATTGTGCTGAAAGGAATAATGAACTGGAAAGACCTCCAGGAACTGATACAGAGTGAAAGGAGCAGAAACAGGAGAACATTATACTCAGAGACAGATACACTGTGGCACAATCAAATATAATGGACTTCTCTACTAACAGCAATGCATGATCCAAGACAATTCTGAGGGACTTATGAAAATGAACGCTATCCACACCCAGAGAAAGAAATGGGGGAGTAGAAACGAAGAAAAAAACAACTGCTTGATCACATGGTTTGATAGAGATATGACTGGGGATATAGACTCTAAGCAATCACTCTAGTGCAAATATTAACAATATGGAAATAGATCTTGATTAATGACACATGTAAAACCCAGTGGAATTTGGTTCTTTGGCTACAGTGGGGGGGGGGGGGGGAAGGAAAGAACATGAATCATGTAACCATGGGAAAACATTCTAAAGTAATTAATTAACTAAATAAACTTACTTAAAAAATAATAAGTGATTGAGTATAACTATTACAGAGCTGGAGTAAATCTCAAAGCCATTTCTCAAAGCCTTTCCTAAATAGCTATCCCATGAATGGAAATGAAGACAGGAAATTTACAATGAAATCCTAATAAATGTCACAATTACCTGCTTCCTGAATCTGAAGCAGTGAATACAGGAGTTTCCGGAACTTCAGATAAATGAGAAGAATCTACTGCTGCATCTTGTTCCATCTCTTCCTGAGATTCCACCTTTGATTGGTGTAATGGGACTGTAGCTGAGCTTAGATCTTTGCATGTTGGTTTATTATCCTCTCCTCCTAAAAGAAAAAGGTAAAAGCCATGAATAAATACATTTTTATTTTTGTTTTTGTTTTTGTTTTTTTAAACCCTTAACTTCTGTGTATTGGCTCCTTGGTGGAAGAGTGGTAAGGGTGGGCAATGGGAGTCAAGTGACTTGCCCAGGGTCACACAGCTGGGAAGTGTCTGAGGCCAGATTTGAACCTAGGACCTCCCGTCTCTAGGCCTGGCTCTCAATCCACTGAGCTACCCAGCTGCCCCAATAAATACATTTTTAAAAGAAAAATTAAACCCTTTCTTTTTTTTTTAATTTTTAAAATTTTTTTTAATAAAAACCCTTACCTTCCATCTTGGAGTCCATACTGTGTATTGGCTCCAAGGCAGAAGAGTGGTAAGGGTAGGCAATGGGGGTCAAGTGACTTGCCCAGGGTCAAACAGCTAGGAAGTGGCTGAGGCCAGATTTGAACCTAGGACCTCCCGTCTCTAGGCCTGACTCTCAATCCACTGAGCAACCCAACTGCCCCCTAAACTCTTTCTTAATGTTAACACTCTTTTAAAACAATTAGTTTATTTTATGATTAGAGGTAATATAATGGTCCTTTGAGTTCTCATGAGTTTTTTGCTACTTTGGGGAATTTAAACAAAAAGGAAGGAGTACAATAACAAGTGCTTGAACCTCTAATCTGGAAAATTACTGTTATTTAAGCAAGATTTGGCTCTCTGCCTTAATTTACATTCATATTTTTCTCTAACGACTAGCTTCTTTATGTTTAAGATAAAATGTAGTTGACTAAAAATGTCTGGGTAAAGACTAGCAGAATACATTCCAGTATTCACTGACCACTGGAAACCAGGAAACACTGGGAATAAGTAGATCTCCCAGAATGTCCCTTGGACAATAGGCAGCACACATTCAGCTCCTCTCCTGTGAGATGAATGCAGTACAGATCTTCCTCAGTCTCTCCAACCCTGTCACAGCTCAGTTCTCCTCTCTTTTCACCTTTGCCAGTTGTCCCTGCTATTGCCACTTTCCAGCTCAAGCCTCCATTGTGCCCCCTCCTCACCCCGGGCACTACTATGGACCTCGTGCAGTCATGTCAGGCTACTTGGGCACCTTGCCTCCACAAACCCTCTAGTGATTTTCCAGACTATTCCTCATTTAGTCTAAAGTCTCTGACTGACCTCCTGAGATTGTTCTCTGGGCTAAAAGGATGAGATGAAGTCAGCCCAAAGCCTCTATTTACATATACTGACAACATTTTATATAAAACCTTGCTGTGTTTATGGACCTCACTTTAGGCAAACCTCCAATGTAGCCTACAAGAAGCCTTACCTCAGAGGAGGCTGCTACCAGGTCTTGTCTACAAAATCTGCCCCGGAGACTTATGGGACTTCCCCAGAATCAAGTGTAAGATGAGAAATCTGAACCGAGATCTTGCTAATTCCACATCTGGCAGTTTTTCTTGACATTCTGCACCATCTCTCATGTTTCAGGGGCCTCCTGGTCCTCTGTAAACTATATGTCACTTTTTATACTTCCACTCTCATTTTCTCTTTTTTGTTTTTTACTATGTGGAAAAAAAGGAAGGAATTCCATGTGAACTGGAATGACCTCCAGGAATTGATGCAGAGTGAAAGGAGCAGAGCCAGAAGAACATTATACACAGAGACCAATACACTGTGGTAAAACAGAATGTAATGGACTTCTGTACTAGCAGTAATGCAATGACCCAGGACAATTCTGAGGGATTTATGGAAAAGAACGTTACCCACATTCAGAGGAAGAACTGCAGGAGAGGAAACACAGAAGAAAAACAACTGCTTGAACACTTGGGTTGATGAGGACATGATTGGGGATGTAGACTGGAAAGGACCACACCAATGCAACTATCAATAATATGTAAATAAGTCTTGATTGATGACACATGTTAAAACCAGTGGAAATGCACGCTAGCTATGGGGCAGGGGGAGTTTGAGGGGTGAAGGGGAAAGCAAAAACATGAATCATGTAACCATGGAAAATTTTTCTAAAAATTAAAAAAAATTAAAAAAAAAAAGAAAACAAAAAAAGTAAGTCCTATAGTGCTTTCACTTGTAATGCTAGTAAAAGCTGAATAAGTAATTCAGCCAAAAATGAATAAAACCCATCAAAAATATCTTATTCTTCTAATGGAGCTTTTGAGAAAATAACATTTCTCAAGGAATTCTTAAATATTTTGAGGATTACTTTTTTAAAATACATTCCACATAGAGAAGAAAAAATATAATTACTAAATAGATCAAACTGGCAGAGATTGAAGCCTCTTATCCAAAGAACTGTAATGGCCATCACTGATGGAAAAAGTAACTTTACCTGACAGGGAAAAGACTTGACTATGTGTACCACTATGGCACACTCAATAATTGGGTCCCTTAACCCCCCATGATCATTGCCACCTCTCAAGGTTTGTTTGGTTTTTAAAATAATTTTATTCAAAGATATTTTATTTCCCCAATTATATGTAATAACACAATTTTAACATATAGTTTATAAAATTATGAGATCCAAATTGTCTCCCTCTCCTCTCCTGGAACACACCCTAAGTTTTACAGGTCAGCCAGGTAGAGGAATAAATAGAATGCCAGGCCTCTTCAAAGTCAGGATGACTCATTTCTATGTGTCCAAATCTGGCCTCAGACATTTATTAGCTGTTTGACTCTGGGCAATCCACTTAACCCTGCCTGCCTTGGTTTCCTCATTTGTAAAATGAGTTGGAGAAGCAAATGACAAGCCACTCCAGTATTTTTGCCAAGAAAACCCCAAATGGGGTCACAAAGAGCTAGACACAACTGAAACAATTCAATAACAAAAACAAGTTAATAGTGTTGGGGAAAGTCTCAAAACATGAATAAAGAAAAGCCTATCCAAATAAGAATCTTGGAAGCTCTCTAAGAATAAAACTCAAAAATTAGCTATGTGTTGTGTGAAATTCGGGGGGGGGGGGTTCATACCCCTAAAATCAGTCTAATGAGCAGACAGGAGGCGTGATGCTGGCAGAGTTCACGTGGCTTTATTCAGAGGTGGCGGGGGGACAATGGCCATAGGTGAGGCACTACCACCTGCACATAGGTAGCAAGCTCACAAGGAAGGGAGCAAGGAGGCATGGGTGAGGCATACTACCTGGGCATAGGTAGCAGCTCACAAGGCAGTGGGGAGGGGGTCACTAAGGGTAAGGGAATACTTGACTGGGTATAGCCAGTATTCCTCACAAGGGGTGGGTGGGGGAGGAGAGGGAGGGAGAGAGAGAGAGGCAGAGGCACTCCACAGTCTGAGGTCCCACTTCTTCCAAAGGAGAGATTGCTATCTCCTAGTGGAGGGTACCTAACTTTACTATTTTTCTATAGGAAGTTACCAATCTATAATTACTAATCACTGGATATTGGGGAATAATGCACAAATTTCATTCCACACAGCTAGAACTCTCAGAAATATACTAACTCTTGAAATACACTCTCAATTAGGCTGACTGAAAATTCAAGAAATGGAACCTTTGGACAATTCTTCCACTCCAAAAGGGTTATAAAAAAAATGACCCTTGAAGGATTTAGAGGGGGAGACTCATCAAAAGGAAAGAAGCTGAAGATATGATCCAAAAGAAAAACTTAATAAAAACTGGGCAATGATCAAGGCAGACAAAATGAATAGGAAAGAAAGAAACCGTCAAGTGGTAGGCTTAGTGATCTAAGGATAATCTGTCTCAGAATTACAGTTCCTTCAATGAACAGTTGTGAAAAGAACCTGAACTTAAAGAGAATTGCAGCTAAGGGTAACTATCTCAACACAAGATTTCTTATCAGCTAATTACAGAAAGTCTAACTACTATACATGCAAGTTTGTGTAGCACTTTTTGAAGTTTCCATGTGATAAGGGGAATTCTTATCACTAAAAAAAGTTTTCACAAACTTTAATAAAGAGCAACATGACTTATTTTCAAAGACCGATTGAGCTAAGAAAGTTTATGGAAGAACGTGATTACTGACCCAGAGAGAAAATTAACTCCTAAAACTTCTAGCCAGAGTGCACACGTTCAAGGCTTTACTTTTGAAACAATGAAAGTTTATTACATTGGGAAATTATCAAACACCAAAACTCTTAGCAATTTCAACTAACAAAAGGAATAACTGATACTTGCCTCAGAGGGTCTGAAACATCACTATCAACATAAATTTGACTGAATCCCTTAATGTAAATTGGTAAAAGGACCAAGTGGTGAAGCCCACTTGGATAAAGCCCCTCCTCCAGGTGTTTCTCTTCTAAAAAGGAAACCCGTCAGACATACCCAGCACCAAGTGAAGCATAAGGCTGTAATCGTCCTATAAAAAGAACACAAAGTGGGAAGCATCATGGAGTAATGACAGAAGCAAGCAACTAAGAGTCAGGATGCCATAGGTTAATTCTTCTTTTAACAGTTCTTAGTTTTGTTCTGAATTGAGTCATTTTAACTGTCTCAGCCTCAGTTTCTTGCTCTACAAAATAAGGATAATGGAGCAGATAATTTCTAAGGTCTTATCCAGCCTAATGTTTCATGAAATAAAATAATAGCTAAGAATAATAACATTTACAAAGCATTTTAAGGTTTGCAAGGCAACTCTCAAATAAAGATCTCATATCTAAAATACAGGGAATTCTATCTAATTTTTAAAAATAAGAACTATTCCCCCAATTGATAAATAAAAGATATGAACAGACAATTTTTAGATGAAGAAATCAAAGCTATATAAAAAAATGTTCCAAATCACTATGAATTAGAGAAATGCAAACCAAAACAATTCTGAGATATCATCTCCCACTCATTAGATTGCCTAAAATGACAAAAAGGCAAAAAAAAAAAAAAAAGTGGAAAAATGGGGACACTAATACAGTGTTGGTGGAAGTGTGACCAATCCAACAATTTTGGAGAATAATTTGTAATTACACCAAGAATTACAAAACTATGTATACCCTATATAAGCATACTTACAATAGCTCTCTTTAGCAAAAATATGGAAATTGAGGGGATAAGGGAAATGGCTAAACAAATTGTGGTATACGATTGTGATGGAATACTACTGTACCATAAGAAATGATGAAGAGCCTAATTTTAAAAAAACTTGGAAAGAATTATATGAGATAATGAACAGCAAAATGAGTAGAAACAAGAAAACATTATATACAGCCACAGATTTAATACTTGAAGAATAAATTGTGAATATTGACTCAAGAAGAAAATTTAAAAACCATGAAAAACATAATTTATATATACCTACCTATCTCCTAGATCAGTGATTCCCAAAGTGGGCGCCATCGCCCCCTGGTGGGTGCTGTAGCGATCCAGGGAGGCGGTGATGGCCACGGGTGCATTTATCTTTCCTATTAATTGTTATTAAAATTTTTTAAAATTTAATTTCCAGGGGGCTAAGTAATATTTTTTCTGGAAAGGGGGTAGTATGCCAAAAAAGTTTGGGAACCACTGTACTAGATGAACCCCTTCTATGATGTAGGGAAGGGCTGAGACACATAAATAAATTCTTCTAATAAAAATATAACTAATAAAAAAACCCTTACAACAATATCTCATTTTACCTTCATAACAACCCTGAGAGATAGATGCTATTATCATCTCCATTTTAGAGATAAATAAACTAAGGCAGCAAAGGCTAAGTGACTCACTCTGGGTTATATTGCTAATATGTGTCTGAGACAATATTTGAACTCGGGTATTCCAATCTCTAAGTTCAGCATTTAAAAGACTGTCAATCTAGACTCAATTTGTGTTTGGGTTTTTTTAAGGCAATGGAAAATATACAAAAAGCTTAAATCTCAGAAGTCAATTAGACAGCTAAATGCAGATGAATTGAGTGAAACTTATTCCAGCCAAGCACACAAAAGTTCCACTTCAAGCATTACGGTGGAAGAGAACATGAGTGCTTCACTTATTAAGTCTCCTGACCCTTAAATGAACTTTCTTAAACCTACTGAGGGGCAAAGGAACAATCAAAGACTTAAAGGATCTGAAAGTTTTGTACCTCTACTTAAATCATGTCATACATGGTTTTACATACTACCAAAAAACTATTCCCGAGTCCAGTTCTGAACTACAAAGAAACTTGGACAAAAAACAATTGGCTAGGAAGATCATAGAACCGTATTATATATTACAAAGTCTTTAATCTGGAAAGGAACTCAGAGGCTCTGATCCAATCCCTTCATTTTAGAAATAAGGACTTTTGAGCAGAGAGAGGCTGAATGACTTGCCCAACATCATATAGACATTGACAGAGAAAGAATTTAAACAGGATCCCATGATTCAGTGTTTTCCAAGTTCAATACTAATGGGTAAAATCACTTTATAATCTGGTCTGATTCATTATCCAAAGTCATAGCAACAAAATGAAGATATTAATCTGAAACTATAAAATGAGTAAATTTTTTAAAAATGAAAGAATATATTTCTTGTTTGCATACTAAATGTTAGAAGGTTGGGATTTTTCAGCAGAATATTGCATCCACAATAATTACTTATATCATTTATTTTATAAGAAAAATAAATTAATTTATTTTCAATGCAAGATATACTAAAACCTTTAGTAATAAATATGTGCCACAAATTAAACTTTTTTTATGCTACATACAAACGGAACAATAGTGCTTACTTCTGCTTTTTTTTTTTTAATTTGTAAGTTCCTTACCCATGAACTCTTCCATGGATTCCTCTTCTTCTTTCTTTACTTGTTTTGTCAGTAGTATGCCAGCTTTCTTGCACCGGTTTTTTACCTCATCGACTAGCTGTTTAAATTCATTCTGATGTTCCTTACCTGAAAGATAAAACGCTTTTTAAAGCAAAAAGTAAAAAAACCCAGCTATCCACTATTCCCACACTATGTATCCCAAAGTATGTTTATTAACAACACATTTTTATGGTACATAAGATCTGCAAAGCACTTTTCTCACCACAACCCCATAACAGGGGTTCTCTGTCATCAAGGATCTGTGATTACAAATGTGAAAATTACCTCCACCGCCACAGACAGCAACCACCTACAACTCAGCAGAAACACCATCAAGTCTGAGTTGGCGGAGACTCTGCAAGTGGAAGGGGCTGGCCCAGGTGCCGATGGCTGACTGGCAAGTGTCAGAGGTGACCCTGGCACCCAATTTCTATGAAAAGAAGTCCAGTATTCTATCCACTCACTATGCTCCATTATCTCTCTAAGCTAGAAAATACAAGCATTATTATTTAGCAATTTGGCAAATAGTTATGGTGTAGAAAGGTAAAATGAATTCCCCTTGGCCACAAAATTGGTAAGTGTTAGAGCCAGCATTTGACCTCAGGCCTACTAACTCAACCCCCAATGTTTTTCCTTTACTCTACTCCTGCTGCTTCAAAACACAGTAGGTTAATAAGATAATCTGACCAACAACTTAAGAATTATTTGCAACCAACTGTCAGAGGATGGAGCATATCAGGGCAATGGCATTTTAAAGGATCTACCTAGTTACCACTATTTATCTTCCTTTCCTTTCTCTCTTCTTCTATAAAGCAGGACTTTGAATTCAAAGTGAAAAGGCAATCAGCGTTCCAAAATACTAGAATGTCTCTGGAATATGGGGCACAAAAAGTCAAGATGAAGAGAATTTCAGAGACTCAGATCTAGACTGGTAAGAGACCTTAGAAATCATCTTGTCTACAATTTAAGAAACTGAGGCCCAAAGAAGTTAAGTATGTGGCAAAGATCACATAACTAATGAATGATTACTTGCATCCAGATTTAAAGCTAAGTTCCCAGGCTCCAAAATCAACTCTTTCCAACAGCCAATCCCACCTCCTAGGAACACAACAAAAGTCAAGGCACCCTACTTTCCTAAGCATGGTGCTCACCAGCGGTGTGGCCTTTGGGAAACCACTGAATCTTAGGGTACTCATCTACAAAATGAAGGGTCTGCTCTAGATGAGTTTAAGCCCTTACCCTGCTGCCCTTTGCTTCTCCCTCTTTCAGGGGATGATGGTACTTTACTGAAAATAGAAACTGTCTCTCCTAGGTTCTCTCATCACTTCTACATGAAAAATCTTTCTATATTCTCAAAATCCCTGGAATGATTGTGATATAAAGATAAAAGGCATTAATAAAACATGTTAAGGAATGACTTTCTCTTTAATAATCCTGGTTTGACAAGGCCTGGTCGGACACACAGTGTAGTGAACAGCATGCTGAGTCTGCAGTCATTAAGGCTTGGGTATGAATCCTCTGACCTAGGACAGATCATTTGCCTTCTACATGTCTTAGGCAACTTCCTAATGCACAGTAGATCACTGTAAGGAACTTCCTCCAACAATTTAAGCCACAGATTCTAGTTTTCTATGGCTTATAAAAATATACAACTTATCCTTTACAATCTTGGCTATTTCTAAGATTACGTAAACCTTTAAAAGTCAAGTATAGGAGTCTGCATTTTATTATAAAGGCAAGAAGGAGCTTTCCTGTAAACCAATTCCTTAGCAATGATAAAACATTCTTTCCAATTCCAAAATGTCTTGATTTTTTAAAATGCCTTTGATATGAAAAGGATTAAAAAACAGCATTAAGAGGGTTGTATTCCATTTTCTTTATGAATTCCCCAAAGTTAGCCAAGAATAGAAGGTAAAAAAGTCAAATTTATCCTCTTTCCTTTGTTCCAACATAAAGCCAACGTACAAGTCAAATCTTTGGTTTTTATCATTGCTGGCATAAGCCAGCAAAGGACTAGAATTATAGATAGGTCAATGGAGAATGTAAGTGAGCATGTTAGTCTTTTTAAGTCAATGCCCTAACGAAATCACTAACTAAAAGATTATAAATTTCTAGGTGATGACTAAGGTCACCGTCTCCTGAGAAAGAACACCTACTGCTAATCAACTTTGGAGAAGGGATTAAGTTTGGTCTCAAGGCTGCAGCAAGGAGCCTATATCTCTCTCTTTACAAGGGTCCCTCCAAATAAATTCATGGTTGCCTTTGAACTTAATGGGGCTGCATGGCATAGCAGCACAGCAGCATGTTAACATCCTTGCTGAAATTGAGTATTAGTCTCTAAAAACAATTATTTGCAGTTATTTAAGTCATTTATTTTCTAATTCACTGATAAAGCCCTCCACATTTCTTACAAGCAATGAAAGCAGAACACAGGACATAGTATTCTAATAAAGGTCTGGATTATCTTGCAATTAACACAAGTTTTTAGACATCTCAGGATTATACATTATATTCAGCTGCTTAGCAATATATAACATTGCTCACTCTTGTTCAATTTATGATTCACCGAAATTCTTTTCTGCAATATTTAGCCAAGTTACAGTAACTACTGAGAGAGCTTCCCTCCTATCTCCAATTTGGTATTTGTTTATCTTGTTTTCTCTCAAAGAGATTCTTCTATTTATTCCTACAGAATTTCAAAAACTAGAGGGAAAAAAATAACAAAATGTCTTTCAGCAAGCAGGCAATATTAAAATGAGTTACTATTTAGAAGACCAAGATTTGATATTAAAGTAAAGTTAAAACTCATAATAAGATGTGATGGGTTATCAGAAACTGCATAATAGAAGGAATAGCCCTTGTAGGGCTACATAAAGATAAAGATCATTAAAAAAAAGAAAATTTAAAGTTGAAAAAATAAAATGAAAGTGAGCCGGGTAATTATACAAATAAAATGAAAAACATTTTTGGAATATATATGAGAGCTACACATAATAGCACTAAAATTAGTCTAAGAAAAAGTATCATCGAGTGGCCCGAGCACAAGATTGTAAGCTGTGTTCCCTTTTTCTAATCAACCTGGTGTAATAACTAATCTCATATAGAATATTAGACCTCCTCCCTCCATGCCTTGACAGATAGTATCTCCTTACAGGCCTAGAATTTTCTTCTAAACTGCAACCCTTGGAAATCTCTGCACTCCCTTCCTCTTCCTGATCCCCTTCCTTTTCTCCTTCATCCCATTAGTGCCCTCTTTCTCCTGAAATCTCTTTGAATGTACTTTGTACCTACCCACCCCCCAACCGCCACTCACACTTCTCAACTGCTCAGGGAAAATAGAAGCTTCTTTGGGAAAGGGACTCTTTCATATTTGGCCCTATCTGTCCAGTAAAATTCAATGCCTTAACCCTAATAAATGTTCTTGGTAGTAATACATACGACCGCAAATTCATGTGGGATATAAACTTCTTGGTATCTTATTTTTTTATTATTTAACAAAATGAGAACAATCCTCTCTATTATTCATAAACTACTTTGGGATTAGCACAAAGTGGAAGGTACCATCAGTATTCATAGAACAGAGAGTCAGGTTTACAAGAGAGATAGGATGACTTTATCTAAATAAATATTTTAAATAAATTAAATCTACTTAAACATAAGACTAACATTCACAAAAAGCTTATGTATAACATCATTTTAAAATTTTAAGGTCTATAATTAGCCACTTATTTTGAGTTATATACTCAAAAAAAATTTGAGTGTTTATACTAAAGTAAATTATTAAAATAGACAATGAAAACTGCACCAAAAAGTAATAGGTAACCCAAGTTAACAATGTAAATAAAAATTTGCATTACTTACGATATTTACTGTGAATATCATCTATTTCTTTTTCCGTCTGGTTCTTTGTAAATACCATGGCCTGAAACTATTAAATAAAATTTAGCAAAGGCAAACAAGTTGGCAGAAAACCAAAATGAGTGTCACACATTATAAAATCTCAATTGCAATGTCTTCAAATTATAATACATTCCCTCTACCATACTCAGGCTTGGGAAGAATAATTCCATCAAGATAATGTTTTTGTGACCAATACACAGTGCCATACTGATAGAAGGTCACTGGAATGGAATGGATTCCATTATGGTAATGATTCCCTTATAGCATTCTTATACAAATGAATATTTTTAAATATACCAAATTTTCTGTTTTGTCAAACAGTTCTTTACACATCCACAGACACTTAAGAAATATTTGTACCTAGAAAGTTAGTGAAATCCATTTTCTTAAGGAAGAAGATAGCTCTCTTTCTTCTTTTTCCCCCAACTCCAACCCTTTCAGCAAATCAGGGCCATAGTAGAAAAGGAATTTTTCCTCATAAAAAGTATAGTACAGGCTACTAATTTTAAGCATGCTCTCCATGAACTCTTTCAGAGATCCATGATCTCATAAGTGTGGGCACTCTCCTCCACCAATGTTGGTCACAACCTTTCTGTGTTTTACATTAATTATTTGATGAATTGCTGTTATAGCTGAAAAAAAAAAACCATTATCACATGATAGCCAGCCTTTAACTTCTTAACTTAGCTAGACTTGTTCCCCAGTGAAGGCTATCTCTGGGTTTACACTTAAAAGCTCTTCCTGCTGATAGCACCTGCTAGAGCTTGCATCCTACACACAAAGCCTTTGAGAAATTAAGCACTTCTGGGCCTCATTGAAGAATTAGACATCAAGGCTTTCTTTTATAAAAAATTAAAAAGGAATTTATTCTAAAAGAGTAATTTTAGTTACTAATGAAAAGTAGAAAGAAATACTACTATTACTGGCTAGCTAGCCAGCCTTTACATAGTATCACCTATGTTCCAGGAACTATGCTAACCATTTTATAAATATTATCTCATTTTTTTCCATATAACAACTCTGAGAGTAAGTTATACTATTATCACTTCATTTTATAGATGAGGAAACTGAGGCCAGCAGAGGTTAAGTGACTTGCCCAGGATCATACAACCAGTAAGTGTCGAAGACTAGATTTGATCTCAGGTCTTCCTGTCTCTAGGTCCAGGGTTCTATGCACTATGGCACTTCCAGCTGCTTCTATAGGATTCATATTAAATTTTAAAAAAAAAATGAAATTGATTATTTCATTTCCTGCCAACTACTTGTCTATAGCAGCTTGCTTTTCAAAATCATCAACAGTCTAGAAAACAAAATCTATTTGGAAAGACATGAAACTTGTCCTAAACTATGATTTGCAAGCAAAAAAAGCAAAAATAGGCAATGGGGGCAATATGTTAGTGATTTCTTTCAGTGTTTCTTTCTCTCTAAAGCAGGGGTCGGCAACCTTTTTGGCCGTGAGAGCCATAAACGCCACATTTTTAAAATGTAATTTCATGAGAGCCGTACAGTGCTCACAGTGCCGCTCCTGTAACAGCGTCTGAAAAATAATTGGACTTTATGGCTTCTGCAGAAAGAGCCATATCTGGCCCTCGAAAGAGCCAGATATGGTTTGAGAGCCATACATTGCTGACCCCTGCTCTAAAGGGTTCAAATATTAACCAAGTAGGCTAGATGTAGACAATAGTGAGAAAGTTTACATCTCACCTTTCCTTATGATCTCAATGGAATACAAAGTACAAATTAATTTTTAATGCTAATTCATTTTTCCTACTGATAAAAAAAAAACATAGTTATTTTTATATGGTGTTTGAAGGTTTATAAAGCCCTTTACAGGTGTCATCTCACTTGACCCTCACACAACAATCCTGTGAGCTGGGCACTACCATGGCTATTCTCCTTTTACAAATGAAGAAACCAAGGCACAGAGGTTAAGTGACTTGCTCAAGGTCACAGGCCTAGAAGCCAAGGCCTCAATACAAGATGCTAATTCCAAAATTAGGGTTCCTTCTGTAACACACTGCCATTCAAATGTCATAGAATCTTAGAGCTTCAGAACTAAAAGAAGGTCAAGAAATTCACTGATCCAATAGAAACTGAAGCCTAAAGCATCTCACCAAGATAACATGGCTAAATAGTTCATGCCATAGCCAGAACTAGATGCCATTACTTCTAACTCTCAACCCTATACTCTTTCCACCATATTTTGCATTAGTTCATTAATGATACACTTTAAACAAAAGACAACTAGTGGCTCTGCTTTGGATTCCATCCCAAGTTAATATCCACAATATGAGAATGCAATACGTTATGTTGAAATGTGTCCCAATAGATTTCCTACTGAAAAGATTTCATGTTTTTCTATTATTTTAGTAACAATTTTCAACTACTCTTTTTTTCCCCAAAATTACTGAAATAAACACCATAAACTTACACTTTCATTCAGCTTATTTGATTCAAGATGTACTCGAGTCTTCTCTATATTTTCAATTTCTTTAACTATTTCAGCAACTGTTAAAATAAAGGTGTAAAATTGTGATACTTTTGATCTTGTTGACATATACAATCTAAAATGTGATTGAGAAGTCCTATCTCTACCCTCTCAAAGATTCTTCCTACTATATGTTTATGGAGTCTTGAAACATGAACAGACAATTCCTAGGAACTAAGCCATCAAAATAGTTAACTTCAGATTTAATTTTATTCACAGTTTGAACCCAGCTATTCTCAGAGGAAAGAAATAGCATCTTGAATTTATCCCTTTAGGTAATTTGATGATATGGCCATAGTATTTACTCTAATTCAACAAAACATTGGGACCTACCGTACCCCATCAGGCAGGACTGGTTTCAGATAGATTTCTGGAAAGATCATCTGGCCACTTGCCTTATCATATTTTGTCCTATGCTAATCTTTCATAATGATTTGACAGCTAACCCACTGCTGATGTTCTACACCATTCCCATTTATTCACTACCCCAACCTCATCAGCATTCTGGTTCCAGAGCTGGAAGTGAGACTATTTTCAGAATCAAGCTGCTAAATCCATTTTTTAATTTTTTATTTATTAACCTTTTTGTTAAACATTTATCACATAAAAGGTACTCGAAGGTGCAAGGAGGAGACAAAGGAGTATGAAATTAGGTTCCTACTCTCTAAGGTCTTATATTCTGCTTGGGGAGAGAAGAAAGGAGTATATGCATACAAAGATAATAGAAGGCAGTAAATCCCAAATGAATAGTACAGGCACTAAGTGCTTTAAGAGTTCAGACGATGGGGCTACTAGGTGACTCAGCACTAGGCCTAGAGACAGGAGGTCCTGGGTTCCAATCTGGCCTCAGATCCTTCCTAGCCATGTGACCCTGAACAAGTAACTTAACGCCCATTGCATAGCCCTTATCGCTCTTCTGCCTTGGAGCCAACACTCTAACATTGATTCTAAGACAGAAGGTAAGAGAAATTCAGACCAGGGAAGGCTTCATGGAGATCTTGAGATCTGAAATGAGATTTTAAGAGTAGGTAGAGAACTGTGATGAAGACAGAGAACAGCATGAGGAAAAATGTAGACAGAAATATACAAGAAATATTTGGGTAAGTAAACAGGTCAGTTTGGTTAGAGGGGAAAGCATAGCAAACTAGCCATTCTAGAGGGCAATTTGGAAGGACTCTACAACTGTGCATACCTTTTGATCTATCAATACCATTACAAGGTCTGTATCCCAAAGAAATAAAAAAGGGGTGGGGGGGGGGGGGGACTATTTGTACAAAAATATTTATAGCATCTCTTTTTGTGGTAGCAAAAAATTGGAAATTATTAGGTTGTCCATCAATTGGGGAATAGCTAAATAAGTTGTAGTATAGGATAGTGACAGAATACTACTGTACTAAAAGAAATAATGAGCAGGATGATGTCAGAAAAATCTGGAAAGACTTATATGAATAGATACAAAGTCTAGTAAGCAGAACCAGATCACTGTATGCTGCGACAGCAATATTTTCTGATGAACCATGAATAACCTAGTGATTCTCAGCAATGCAGTGATCTAAAACAATCCCAAAGACTCATGATGAAAAATGCCAACTGCCCTCTAAGAAAGAACTGATGGAGTCTGAATGCAGAATGAAACATACTTTTTGTTTCATTTTCTTTCTTCTTCTTTTTTTTTAATTTGGCATCTCTTCCACAAAGTGACTAACATGGAAAATTGTTTTACATGAATGCATATGTAAAATCTTACCAGATTATTTATTGTCTTATTGCTTATTGCAGGAAAAAGGCAGGAAGAGAACAAAGAAGGGTTAGAAGAAGGGAGAGAATTTGGAAGTCAAAAAAATTTTTTAAATCAATGTTTAAACAAGTATGTGAAGGAAAATAGTAAAAAGTCTGGAAAGGTAAGTTAAGAATAGATGGGGAAAAGGGGGCAGCTGGGTAGCTCAGTGGAGTAAGAGTTAGGCCTAGAGACGGGAGGTCCTGGGTTCAAACCCGGCCTCAGCCACTTCCCAGCTGTGTGACCCTGGGCAAGTCACTTGACCCCCATTGCCCACCCTTGCCAATCTTCCACCTATGAGACAATACACCGAAGTACAAGGGTTTAAAAAAAAAAAAAAAAAGAATAGATGGGGAAGAACAATGTGTACCCAATTAATGAGTCTGCATTATATTCTATTGGCAAAGGATAGTCAGTAAAGATTTTTTGAAGGGGATAATAACAGGAGATAATTAAAATTATCATTGGTCCTGCTCCCTGCTTCCCTGCCTTCATAAAGTCTGAAAAAATGAATTCTAAGACTTTAAGTTGAGAAGCATTAAAAAAAAGGTTTGCTATCACTTGATGTTAAATTTAAAAGCTTAAGCTAAAACCAAAAGTGGTTTGTCATTAAACTTCAGCAAATTTAGAAGGTCAAAGTTTATAGGGAAGAAATCTTTATTCTAAACTGTACTTTTTTTGTACACCTACGATATACATCTATTCTAATAAATTCTTTGCAGTTTTATAAGAGCAAATTTTCAAACAATAATTTTCAGACTTTATCATCTTCAAATTATATAGCTACAATCTACAGAGTTTTAAGTTCTATTGAAAATTGTTTCTAATTCTTCATCAGGAATTTTATCAATTGGATGGCAATTGTTACTGAATTCTTTGATTACTACTGTGTCAGTGACATGATATGAAAAACAAATAATCTCAGCAATCAGGCCTACATAAAAGGAGGCTCCCTATTATATTTTGTGGATAATTTCAAGTGGGAATATAGAAGTACAAATTGCATTTCAGTGTCTTGTTTTTAATCAAAGAAAAATAGAGCTAAGTCCTGATGAGTGTGAATAATAAATTCCACAAAGAGGTCAATGCATTCAAACTGGCACAATTTTAAGTTATTATTATGTAAAAAGTGGTCACTATTTCTAAGCCAATTGAAATATGCAGAGCAAATTTGAATAATACAACCACTCCATTATATCACACTAATTAGGGGATGTCATCATTGGTTTTATTGAGTTTCTGGACAAGAAGTACAAAAGGAATCTAGTTTCTTAAATGTACCTGTGTACATGTTAAATACATAAAAAGAAAAAACAATGACACAAGAAAATAATAATGCTGCCATATAATAATTATAGATTTCTGCTGATCTGTCATAAAATCCTCTAACTCTAATCCTCTATGTTTAGGAATACAAACTTGAATTTTTTATAGCTTTCAATTTTGACCTAAATTTATTTTGAACAGTATTTTAAACCTATTTTTATAGATTACTGGGATCTATCATTTTGTCAGACTTTTCCCTTGGGCCCTAGGACAAGCAAGCAATGAATGAAAGGTATGATAAAGAGAATGAAAAAGTAAAGAAAAAGTAAAAGTGAAGTTGTTCTGTTTTAGACTCAATCTCAAATCTCCACATAGTATTTCAAGAACCTCTTAACATTCAGCCAAACAAACTGGTTGATCTTGAGGAAACGAGGGGCAGGAAACAAGACTATTCTGAAAAATTTGATGGGAACTTGATAGACTCAAGTTGTGTTTCTCCCCCTGTGGCAATCACAACTTCAACCTGAAAGCCACATATTTGCAAGCATACCTGATTTGGGATGTAAAGAATCACACTGGGCATTGTACATGTGCACAAATTCTTGATGCCGTCTAATAAGCTGCTGTTTGTTCCCATGACTAGACAGTCCGTGTTCCTTGAGTTTTTTCCTTAAGTCCCGATCAGAGAGCAAGTTGTAAACAACTTTGGGCATTGTCTTCCTTTTATTAACAGAACTAAAAAAAAGATAAAAAAGGGAGTTTAGTGAAGATCATCTTGGATGTTAAAACATCATTTTAGAAGAACTTTCATTTAAGAATCTCAAAAGGGCTCTTTCCTGCCGTGTCCATAAAAACAGAGATATCAGTTCAGTTACAGCACGAGTGCTATGAAATGAACTGGAGGTGGGATGGAGAAAGACCCCTGCCCCCTCTCCTTTTTAGACCCAGAATGTTTGTGTGGTTGTTTCATTTTGTCCTTCTCTGTATCAGGTGCTAGCAGCAACCCCAACCATACATGAGAGTCAGAGCCATGGTGAGAGTAAGACCTTCTAGCCAAGATTCCAGGGAGAATGTTGCAGTCAGCCAGCTCAGCAGGGAAACCCTGAGAAGCCAGAGTGTCCTGGAATTTAAGCACAAGGTGGATTTTGGACTTAGAATTGGGACTGCACACTATAGGAACCAAGCTAAGCTGTTTGTATATTTGTTTTATACTTTGGAAGTTAACATTTCTTTTTTAAAAGCTAATCCTTCAAATCCTTCAAATCTAGTGGTAAATAGAAGTAGGATGCTGATAAGCCCTCCTTAAATTTAAGGGAACACCACAAGTGAGCTGCACTGGTGTGACTTTCTAAACTTTTCATGTGTTGATAATTGACTGTTTAAGTACTGCTACTTTTTGTTTTGCTGGATTCTTAATATAAGCATTGATATACTGACACATTCTATATTACTGAGTCTTAAAAATAAGTATTGATATTAAATTTAATGTAAGCATCACTAAGTTGCTATGGTCTGGCAGAAATATTTATATTGTTTGTGGCATTTAACCCAACCTAGACTACTTGCCTTTTGTAAAAGAAAATGTCCTACAACTTCTTAGGATGAAATAAGCAGCTGACATTCTTTGCTACTTCTCTAGGTGATCCTACTTGTCTTCTTGTCTGGATAGATGAGTTTGTAATTCCATTTTGCTTACCCTGGTAATAGCAAGAACACATTATGGGGGCAGGGGTGGGAGAATTTTAGAGTGCCCTTTGGAAAATGGACCCAAAGGAAATTAACTGGACTTCTAAGAGCGAATTACCTATAATACAGGAGGATGGACTCTTAGAGGATCTGGGTATACTCTGTGTAGAAAGGGACACTTTTTGTCTAGATTCTAGTTGAACAGCATTATACCCTGAATCATGGAAGAGGTTCTACCTAGGACCATTTTCTTATCTGAGAAAAGAGGTAAGAGGTGATTCACTAGTTGATTCCAGGCCCCAAATCCCTAGGGGATAGAGCACCAAGTAATTTGAAAAACTCAGTGTGGACCGGGTTTCCCTGTAAAATGTGAAGACCATTTGCTCTACCTGTTTTTGCTCTTTCTCTCACTTGTGCATTATGAAAAGCCCTGCACAGCTAAGACCAAGCAAACTCTGTGAAATGTTCCTTGTTATAGGAATTTGGAAAACTTTGCATTTGGGGATAATTGTGATTTCTGTTTGTACATGTGGGATTAACCACATTGGCTGTTTTGACACTTAAGTATATGACATTGGAGAATTGAGTGAAGGGAAATTGCTTATACCTCCTTGGAGACTACAAAGGGACTACTCTGAATACAGATGCATTACTATGTATTTGCTGGGAACATCAACTTTGAAATAGGAGAAATGTACAATGGGGGCTTTGAAGCATGCTCAGATGGCCCAACATGGAGGCATCTTGATATCCTGAATCTCCTACCATGTCCTCTTCGCTAGGTGGCCAAAATAGAAGTTAGAGTCATAGTAGCCTTGGAGTCAGGATTCCAAACCAGTCACTGCAGCCAGCTAACCCTGTGGGGAGCCCTGAGAAGCCATGATGCAGGAATAAATTCCAAGGAGGGCTCTGGACTTGGAACTAGGCCTGTTATTTACAGGACATAATAAAGCTAAGATGTTTGTATATTTTGTTCTATACTTGTAAAATAAATTATTTTTTGTCAAAAAAAAAAAAAAAAAAACTCAAAAGGTACCTCAAAGCTTCTTTAATAGTGAATTGGAAAATATAGACAATGACAACCATAGTCACACTGGTAAGAGAAGCAATAAAGAGAACTCACTCCCTTTCTTGTTGCTTTAGTTTTCAGATTATCTATTCTTCTTAAAGGCTGAAATGTAATCAGCAATGTTATGATCAATTTGAAGTTAATATACTAAGAGAATACTACTGAACATGGGAATGCAGGATGAAATATCATGTAATAATAAAAGAAAACAATCTGAAAGCCTGATAGACTAAGGAATTTTGAAGCATCAAAATACGCTGTGTACTACAGAGGAGTAATAATGAGAAGAATTCAGTTCAAAGCAACAAACACTTACTAAGTCCTGTTATGTACAAAATACTTTGCAATGTCCTGAGGTGCAAAAACAGCTTACTAGGAGGAGCTTGTATTACATTCCACTGATCACATAAATAAGTAAACTTAAATTTGAAGAAGGAGAAACCATTAAGTCTGAGAAGTAACCAGGAAAGGTTTCCCAGAAGAAGTGGCACTTGAGCTCACACTTGAAGGAAGCTATGGCTTTTGAGAGCGAGAGGAAAAAAGGGTATATTCACTTTTTAATCATATTCTGGAAAAGACATCTCAGGTATAATAAGTAGAGCTCTCTAGGGAGACATTTCAGAGTATGGTTCTTTTCAGAACCAGTTTTAAAGAGTTGGTTAGCTCAGCAGAGAACTGAACTATACTCTGTACATTCTGTGGGTGGAAAAATCTTAGTCAAAAAGCAAGGTTTGTTTATATGATATGAGGATAAATTTGTAATATGCCAAATCTAATATACTTAGATGCCTTTCGTTTCAGAGGCTTGTAAGATTTCTTCATGACCATCATAACGGGCCTTGCTTTTGATGTATTTTATGATTGAAAAAGCAGTCTCACTTCTTTAGATATTGTAGCTATTCAGAAACATCAGAGTTTGGCAAGATTTTACTTTTCTAAGATACCAGATGTTCAAAAAAATGCATCCGCGACTTGTACTAAATAGTGCTGTGTCCCTCTATAAAAAGTCAGACCAAAGCCAATAGCTGTACAATATAGCCTAGCATTAGGATTTCTAAAGTTTTTCATAAATCACAGAAAAGAATAGGTTATATATTAGTTTTTTAGGTAAAAGATAAGTTTTCATTAGTGCATGTTTTATCACTTCCTACTATAAAAACACAAATCAGCTTTCTACTTAGATAATGATAAAATGTAGAGTACAATCATTTGTGCTATTTTTAATTTTCTAAAACACACTGAATGTTCAGTGGTAAAGCACTTCTAGTGACATCCTCAAATGGGAAACAAAACCCTTGCTCTCAATCTAGCTAATGATAAAAATAAAATTGTAATTTAATTAGGACCTGTTATAAAGAACATCCTTTCTCCCCCAAAGAGATATTACAATTATACTATATACTCAAATGGCACCACAATGAAGATCAGAGCTTATACTTATGGTTTTATCCAAATCAGTTCCCAGCAAATGACAATTTAACCAAAAAAATTAGACATGTCAGATATTCAAAATGCTCATAGCAAACAATGATTTTGTATTCTTACAAGTAAAATTGCTCTATACTGAAAAAAAAAAATAGAGATGGAGGAATGCAGTTGAGATACAATGACTGGAGCCAGGCTGGCTGGTGGGAATCAAGATACCAGACTAATGATCCTTCAGAATAAAATACAAGAGAGAGCTAGTGAATTTATTGAGATTAAACCTATTCCTAGAGAAGGTGCTATCAAACTCCAGTGTTGACAAGAATCAGATTAAAATGTAATTGGGAAACATTTAACAAAAAACACAACATAAATGTTATTGGTTTGTGGTTTTTTGAAGTCAATATGAGGGCATACACAGATCCATTTCTACTTAAGTTTTTCTCCACTGGTATAGAAAATGGAATGGAAAGGGAAGAGACTAAAAGTTGAAATACCAGTTGAGAGTTTATTATAGTCATACAACAACAACTGATGAGAGTCTGAAATGCACATCTGAAGTAGAAATGGTGGCAGAATTTATAAGACCTGGCAACTGTCCCAATTTGGTTTATAGGGACTGCAATGGGAGAAAGAGTTCGATATGACTATGAAGTTACAAATCTGGGTAACTAGAAAGATGTTGGTTCCATGAAGAAAAATAAAGAAAGAGGGAAAGGGACAGCTAACTAAAGTACAAGAATTATTGAATAAAATTTTAGATGTTTTGAATTTGAGTTGCAGATGGGGCATCTAGAGAGTTAATGTGGTATAAAAGCATTAGTGATCACTTTTCAAAGGATACAAAGTAATTTAAGTAAGGGCTTAACTTCCTCCCTTTGCCTTCATATCTAAATATTTAGGACTGGTTCTCCAATTGTATTCATTGGACAGACATGTTGTTAATAACTACCTACTTTCAGTTCAATAATTTGCAAGGTTGTCCAGATGATATATAAACCTAGACTTCAAAGATCAATGCCTTAAAACTTGGTTGGAAAGAAGACTCAAACTTATAAAACATTAATAATAGTATGTATGAAGAAGAATCAACAACATAGATAATTTTTATTTCTCAGAAATATTACCTATGATCTACACATTGCAGTCCTGGGGCAAGAACACTAGGAAAAACCAGCACTAGTGGCCAAGGAACAGGGGACTCTGGCCACAGTTCCAAGGGGGTAAAGGAGTGCTTTCGGTTACTCCCAGCCAGAGCACAGGCTGGGAAAGCATTAAACACAGCTCTCCTGGGATCATGCCCAACCTACCACCTTGGAAGAACTGAAAGCAGAGGAATCCTCAGAGCCAGCTCTGAAGGCAGCTTCACAAAGAACCTGAAACCTGGAACAGTGCTCCCTTTTCCAAAGTTATAGAGGCAAACTTTAACAGTTTTTTAAATTAAAAGGAAGAAATAGGCTGGAAAATAAACAAACAACAAAAAAAGAAACCCAATATTGAAAGTTATTTTGGTGACAGGTAAGTCCAAAACACAAAAAAGATAACAAAGTCAATATTGCTGCATCCAAGCCTCCAAGAAAAATACTAATTGCTCTCAAAAAAGAGCTCAAAAAGGACTTTTAAAAATCAAATAAGGGAGGTAGAAGAAAAATTAGAAAAATAAATGGGAGTGATACAGAAAAATCACATAAAAAAGTCAACATCTTGGTTAAGGAGATATAAGAAAACAATGAAGACATTAAGACCTTAAAAAACACAATAAGGCAGTGGTAAAAGAGGAATGAAAACCTAATGAAGACAAGAATGTCTTTTAAAAAAGCATAATTGGCCAAATGGAAAAAAATATTTAAAAATACACTAAAGAATTGGCCATATGAAAAACGAGGTGCTTTCAAACATTCCTGGTGAAAAGACCAGAGGTGAATGGAAAATTTGACTCTCAAAAACAAGACTCAAGAGAAGTATAAACAGGAAGGAGAAATCAAAAGATATTCATTAGGCTAAATTGTGTACATCTCTGCCTAGAGAGATGGCTGTAATAGCTCCAAGGAACTTTATCACTGTTGGAGCAATTAAGAGGGAGAGAACATAGATGAAAGACAGAGATGTGAGTTGAATATGATGAGATGATATTTAAAAAAAAAAGAAAAGGAAAAGAAAATAGAATGAGTTAACTATCTAACATAAAAGAGGCATGAAAGAACTTTTACAGTGGAGGGGAAGATGGGGAGGAAGTGAGGAGAACATGTGAACCTTAGTCTCATCAAAATTGGCTCAATGAGAGAAGAATATACACAAATCATATAGAAAGTACAGGACAGGAGGAGGGGAAGGGGGGATGGGGCTTATGAAAAGAGGGCAAATAGAGGTCAGAAATAAAAAATCAGGAAATAGGATGGAGAGTAATACAGTGCAAAATGGTTTTACAAGTCTCTCTAATAAAGGCCTCATTTCTCAAATACATAGAGAAATGGGTTGAATATATAGGATTACAAGTCATTCCCTAAAATGATAAAATTGTCAAAGGATGAAAAGGCAGTTCTCAAAGTAATTGAAGCTCTCTTTAGTCAAGCAAAAAATGCCCTAAACTGCTATTAGAGAAATGCAAATGAAAACAACTGTGAGGTATCATCCCACACTTATTAGACTGGCTATTATGACAGAAAAGGAAAATGGCAAAACTTGGATGGGATATGGGAAAACTGAGACATCGATGTACCTCTACGGAAGTTGTGAACTGATTCAATCATTGGACCTATGCCCAAAGGTCTAAAAAAGACAGTTGATTGCCTCTGACTATCACAAAGAAATAAAAAACAAAAAAGGGAAGGACTTCTATGTACAAAAATATTTAAAGTAGCACTTTCTGTGGAAGCAACGAATTGGAAAGTGAGGGGATATCCATCAACTGGGGAATGGCCGATGGAATATTATTGTGCTGTAAGAAATGACAAGCAAGAGAAGCTCAGAAAAACCTGGAAAGATTTACATGAACTAAAGCAGTGAAATAAGCCAAACCAGGGAACACTGTACTTGATGACAGGAATACTGTACAACAAAAAACTGTGAATAACTTAGCTATTCTCGACAATACAGTGATCCAAAACTATCCCAAAAGACTCATGATAAAAAAATATCATGTTTCCAGAAAAAAGGAACTGATAAGAATTTGAATTAAGACCTAAGAAAACCTTTTTCACTTTCTTAATTTGTTTTTTATTCCAGTTTTCTTCTACAAAAGGATTAATATGGAAAAATGTTTTACATGTAAAATCTTTATGAGACTGCTTATCATCTCAAGAGGGCAAGGTTTTGGGGGGTACAAAGGGAGGAAGGGAAGAATTTGAGACTCAAAATTCTTTGAAGAATGTTGGAAATTGGAGGCTGCCAGACTGTCCTGTGTTCAAATCTGGCCTCAGGCATTTCCCTGTATGTCCTTAGGCAAGTCACTTAGCTCCCACTGCCTAGTCCTTACTACACTTCTGCCTTGAAATCAATATATAGTATTGTTTCAAGGACAGAAGATAAGGGTTTGTTTATTTTTTAATGTATGTTTTTACATGTAATGGGGAAAAAATTAGATTAAATTAAATAATTAACAAGCAAGAAGTAGCTAAACTGCTGCATAACACAGGAGCTCATTTCCATAATACTTGCCACAAATACTTTTTCTCACAGGAGTAATTTTAAAGAATATAATCTATTTGCTTTATGTTAATTTGAAGTAATAAAAAAATTCCACAAAAAAAAAATGAACTTTATCAACCAGGATTCCAAAAGGACAGAAGGGTATATTCGAGATACAGAATGAAACATATACTTTTTTTTTTTAACATGGCCAGTTTGGGGAGTTATTTTGCTTGACTGTACATATTTGTTTGAAAGATTTTTTTTTCCTTTCTCAGTTGGGAGAGGTAGATAAAAAAAAAGAGAAAATAAATGCTTAATTTAAAAAACCAATTTTTTAAAAATCTTGAGAAAAAGGGAAAAGTAAGTCAAATATGAATTTGATTTACTTAACTTAATTTAACTTAATTAAGTGAGTTAATTGAAATGATTTTGCAGTATTTAGTTGTCTAGTTAGAAGCAAATTCACCTAAAAGGAACCACCCAGATAGGATGAATATATTAGAACAGATCATGCAGTTGCAGACTTTTAAGTAAAAAACTAAACTGAAAAATAGTTTGTATGGCAAAATAAGAAACTATCTGTTAATCTGGAACTTTCGCCTCTAATCGTCCATCTGCAAAATTACAAGATGAATTCAAGAAATATTGCAAAATATACAAAAACAAACTACATCAGCAAAAAGAAAACTAACAGTTTGAACACAATGAGACCATGGGGATAGATGTGGAAAAGCAGAGTACATAAAATATTGTTCTAATTTTTAAAGGACAGATCCAATTAAACAACCTAATTAGAATATTAAATAAAATTCAAAACAGAGAAGGTTATAGTTAAGAAATTAACAGGATTATACTAAAAAGAAAGTAAAATGCTAAATCAATACAAAGAAAAATGACATTTTGTGATTTTTTACAGAATCAATATGAGTCATAGGAAGTAGAAAAAAAAGAGTAAAAGAATTAAAAGATAATTGAATTAGCACAGTTCAGTTCTCAAAGCCCATTCAATTAACAGGCAGAAAGAACTGTAGAGAGATGTTCTTGACACTAAAATAAACATAATAATGGCAAAGAAGAATAAGAAAACATATAAAGTACAACTAAGGACACAGTAGATAACTAAGAGTTCAGACCAGTGGCTCCAATTTCTAATTCCTCAATAGTAGAAAGATACAACTAGAGAATCTTCATTGAACAGGGAATAATGTAAGGTCTTCCTTTTTGCCAACTCTCAGAATCTTCAGGAAGGTCCAATTAAAAAAGAGAAAGCCCACATTGCAGAAATGGCTACATGAGTTTAAAGGTTTAGACTTCATAAAGAGAGGGAGAGAATTGTGAGATGATCGAGACAATGAGATTATCTATTCATTACTAATAATGGGGGAAGGGAGAAGCTAATAAAAATAACATCAACCATTAAAAGTCCAGTATTGGACCCAAAGGAAGACGAGAATTCAAATGTGACCTCCAAAACTTAAATGTGTGAACCTGGGCAAGTCACTTTAACTGTCTGCTTCCATTTTCTCATCTGCAAAATAGAGAACTTAATGGCTACCTCCCAGGATTATTATGAGGATAAAATGCAATAACATTTGTAAACCACTCTTTAAACTCTTAAGAACTAAATGCTAGCTATTATTATTTAAAGGGCTTCTTCCCCCCACCAAAAAAAAAAAAATCAGAATTCTATTTTCTTCAGTTTCAACTCTGAATGCTACAAGTTGTCAAAAGATGTTGGGGAGTTCATTAGAAAAATCAATTGAGGAATGAATTCCTAACTAGGAACTTGTAATCCACTGGAAGACCTTTCTAGAAATCAAAGTCATCCCTAAGCCATACTATAATATGGGAAGATTTAAGAAGAGATCCTCATGTATAGAGGAAATTAAGGCTTAAGAAATTAACTGACTTATCCAAAGTCACCAGGTTAATAAGTGGCATAGCCAGTTATCCTAATTATGATCCTATCTATGCTATGCAAATACAAACAATATTAAGCATTTCACCATTTTTACTAAATCAAAGCTCTAAGTTCATTGTCACTTCCTTGTGGGTGGAGAGCACCAATGGCCCCAAAGCAGTTCATCTGAATGTCTTACATCATGCCATAAAGTTTTCCATTGACACTTTTACCCTAGTACTACCCTTTGTCCTATTATTTTTTTAAAAAGGATGAATCTACTAATATCTACCAGAGCAAATTACAAATTATATTAAAACCATATAAAAATATTTCTCAATTTAAAAAAAAATTCTCCTGAGTGATTAAGCTCCAAGTTTCTTAATAAGAAAAATTCTTAGGGAAAAATGAAACATATAAACAATTTAAAAATTAGAACTTCATTAGGAACAATTTCTGAAAGGTATTTTAAACAATTTAGCCAAGTATCATAAACTGCCTTTATAAGCTCTTAGATCAGTGAGCAATTATGTGATTAATAAGTGCTCCCTGATTATAACTATTATAATTGGAATCCCCCAAAAAAATGTGTGTCAAAGGTTCAGTTAAAAATTAAAAGGGGCCAAGGAATATTATGTGATCCAAATAAGATAATGTACAAAAAGCTTTTTTATATCTTAAAGACTATATAAATATCAACTATTATTATATGAACTGGTATACCCAGGAAAACTTGAATTTACAATGTATTTTTGCACACTAACAATCACTCATTATGTGTTCATTAGTAAAAAATAATAAACTACAAATAGTAACTAAGCTACCAAAAAGATCTCTATTGTCTTACACTACACTACCACCAACTGGCTAAATTATTTTCTTTAGTGTTAAAGCAGTGAAGCCTAAAACCAGGTATAAGCAATGAAATGTGGGAACATCTGTACTATTCTTCTAAGATAATGTATTTCTAGGTTTAGGAGAGAGGGATTTATTTGTTTGTTTTTCAATTAAACTATCTCTTGGACCTTATAAGGCTTACAAAATTCTGGGAAAATGAAGAAATACTACATAATAAAAACTGAATAACATCTCAAGAACCTAGAAAAATACAGGTAGCAGAAAAGTTATCAAGTTCTTTTCTGAAAAACTTAATTTATATGAAGTATAGATGATAAAATTTATGAATATAAACTCCTAATGGAAACATATAGTGTTCTGTGGTTCTTAAAAAAAAAGTCAGAAAGTCTTTTCAAAATTTCCAAAATACAAACCCTAATGTTTCCCAAAAGCATGATACTGATTTTTTCCCACGATTCAGAGAAAGTGAGCAATTTTATAAATCAAGAAATACCAGAAATTAACATAGGTCAGTACTAACAAATTTGGTATTCAGAAAAGATTTTCTATTCCAGGCCCTTCTAAATAAAATACCCAGTTACAAAATAGTTCCTTAATGTTAAATGTCAGATATACTTAGAAATTCCAATCAATTTTTAGCATAAAGTTTTCGTAAGGTTGGAGAAATATAGGTTATATTCCAAACACACTTAAGGGGAAGATTGAAAACTAGAGTAACAGAATTTTTCCAGCTTATTAAGAATTTCTGGGGATCCTGATTCAAAACTAGTCTCAAGATACTTCCCAAATGTGTGATCTAAGCAAATCACTTAAACCCAATTGCTCAGCCCTTGCTACTCTTCTGTCTTAAAAATGAAACTAAGATACAAGATAAGGGTTTTAGGGGCAAAAAAACGTCTAGTCCATGATATATTTTTACATATCAAATATCCTAAGAACTTACATACTAATCCATAATCTACTTGTAAGAAAAACAACAAAATACTTGTCCAGACCAAGATTCTTTTACCCACTCCATTCTTGGTTACCTAACTCTTTTCATTTTAGGCTTAGAGTATTTGTGTATATTTAGGGCAGTATGAGATTTAAAAAAAAAAAAAAAAAAAGGAAAATACCCTCCTTTCAAACCCTTATGATATCTCTTGATGCTTTAGAGGAAATAAAAGTGAACCAGGATACCAGGATCATGTGGGTTTTATACCAGGAATGCAGGGGAAGGTTCACTATTAGGAAAATATCAATATAATTGACCATATCAATGACCAAACCAACAGAAACCGTATGATTATCTCAAAAGATGTAGAAAAAGCCTTTGACAAAATACAACACCCAATCCTTATAAAAATATTAGAAAACATTGGAATAAAAGGGGCTTTCCTTAAAGTGATAAATGGCATCTATCTAAAACCATCAGCAAGCATCATCTGTAATTGGAATAAACTAGAATTCTTCCCAGTATGATCAGGGGTAAAACACAGATGCCTATTATCACCACTATTATTTAATATTGTACTAGAAACACTAGCTATAGCAATAAGAGTAGAAAAAGACATTGAAAGAATTAGAATAGGCAATGAGGAAACAAAGTTATTATACTTTGTAGATGATATAACAGTACACATAGAGAATCCCAGAGAATCAACCAAAAAACTAATAGAAATAATTAACTTTAGTAAAGTTTCAGGATACAAAATAAACCCACCTAAATCATCAGAATTTCTATTTACCACTGACAAACTTCAATGGCAAGAGATAGAAACAAAAATTCCATTCAAAATAACTATAGATAATATAAAATACTTGGGGATATATGTATGAAAACAAACCCAGCAATTATATGAACACTATTTTTTTTTAAACCCTTACCTTTCACCTTAGAATCAATACTATAAATTGGTTCCAAGACAGAAGAGTAGAAAGGGCTAGGCAACGAGAGTTAAATGCTTGTCCAGGGTCACACAGCTAGGATGTGTCTGAGGCCACATTTGAACCCAGGACCTCCTATCCACTGAGCTACCCAGCTGCCTCCCATATGTACACTACTACAAAACATTTTTCAAACAAATAAGATCAAAAAATTGGAAAAACATTACTTGCTCATGGATAGGCCGAGCCAATATAATAAAAATGACAATCCTACATCAATTAATTTACCTACTTTTATGGGGAATTACCAGGGAAGTTAACTAAATATTATCTGTGGGTTCACAGTGGGGTGTGAGGGTGACAGGAATGACAGAAGGCAGGACCAAACAAGGTAGGGAGACCAGGTTTAACCACTAAGGAGATTCCATTTTGGAATTCTCCAGCCCTTCCTGCTAGGTCTAATACTAATACTAACTAACTAATCCTCACAACACTACTTAGTGCCACACCAATAAACTACCCAAAATTTATTTCATAGGACCTGAAAAAATATTAACAAAATTCATCTGGAAGAACAAAAGGTCAAGAAAATCAATAGAAAAAATATGAAGGAAGACTATCCATACCAGATCTCAAACTATACTATAAAGCCATAAGCATCAAAACAATCTAAAATGGATACTTGATAGAAATAAAGTAGGATACCATAAACAAATTAGGAGAACACAGAAAAGTTTACCTGTCAGACTTATGATAAAAGGAAGAATTTGTGACCAAACAAAATGTAGAGAACATAATGAAAAATGAAATGTATAATTTTGATTACATTAAACTAAAAAGGGTTTGTATAAACAAAACCAAGATTAAAAGGGAAACAACAAATTGTGAAAAAAATTTATAGCAAATATGTCTGACAAAGGCCTTATTTCTCAAATATATAGAGAACTGAGTCCAATTAATAAGAATGCAAAGAATTCCCCAAATGATAATGATCAAAGAATATAAACCGGAAGTTCTGAGATGAAGAAATTAAAACTATAATCACATAAAAAATGCTCCAAATCACTCTTGATTAGAGAAAAGCAAATTAAAACAACTCTGAGATACCACCCCTCACACCTATCAGACAGGACCAAAAGTGAAAATGATAAATGTTGGAGGGGATGTGGGAAAACTGGAACACTAATACCCTATTGGTGGAACTATGAATCGATAGAGCCAATCTGGAGAGCAATCTGGAACCACGCTCAAAGGACCATAAAAATATACATACCCTTTGACCCAGCAATACTAGTACCAGTTCTATATCCCAGAGACAAGACATAGGAGAAAAGGATGTACTTGTACACCCACTTTTAGCAGCTCTTTCTGTAGTAGCAAAGAATTGGAAACTGAGGGGATGTCCAACATTTGGGAAATGGCTGCAGTATATGGCTACAATGGGATACTATCGCATGGAAGATGAGAAACAGCACGAGTTCAGGAAAACCTGGAAAGACTGACAAGAACTGATGCAAAGTGAAATGAGCAGAACCAGGAGAACAAATACAGAAACAGAAATATTGTAGATGATCAGCTGTGAAGGACTAAACTATGATCAGCAAAACAAGGATCCCAGATTAGCCCAAGGGACGCACGATAAAAAACGCCATCCCCAGCCAAAGGAGGACCTGCTGGAGTCTGGCTGTAGTTCTGAGCACACCATCTTTCCTTTTATTTCTTTCATGAGTTTTTTATTGTATGCATGATATGTGTCTTCTGTCGCGGCATGAAAAATATGGAAATATCTAGTGTAGGAAAGCCCTGTAGTACCTGTATCAGACATCTTAGCACCTGGGGGAGGGCGGGAAGGGAGGGAAAGAATCTGAATTGCAAAATGTCAGAAAACAATTATCAAAAATTGTTTCTCCGTGTAATTGAAAAGAATAAAAAAGGGGACCAGGATCACTTCCTTCTTTTAGGTTTTTCATACTGCCATGCTTTTTTTCCCCTTAAGAAAGCTCTTTTCATCGAACATTGTTTTAAATCTAAACTGATAACAAATGCATGCAATCAATGTTAGTAAGCTACAGAACCAAAAAGCAAGCCAGAATTCAGGATTCTCACTCTACATTCTACTTCTGAAACTGGGACAAGTCACTTAACCAAGCCGGTCTCAGTTTCCTCATACATATAAAGAAAATGTAAGGATGATAGCAGTTGATCGTTCTAAGGAAGAAATCTGATTAAGTAGCCTCTTTTTGTATTAGTTTAAGAATCCCTCTCGTTTGATGTGTTCGGGGCTCTGTCTCACTTCAAAAGAATGTCACTCACTCTCGGTTTGTCTCAGGCAAACCTTTTATTGGGGTTAGCAGGGATGTGTGGCCTGCACTGGTGGAAGTGGAGCCACCGGGAGGAGTGGGGGATGGGATTTTATAGAGAAAAAGTCAAGGACCCTCTCTCTGCCCCCTCCCCTAGGCTGGGCTTAAGGATATGGAGAGGCGCCCCTGGATACAGCGGGCAATTAATGGAATTTCTCCTGATGGCTGTTCTGTGAAGGGAGCCAGGTGTCCTGATAAGCGTTTCAGACCCTTAATCTGTGCAGGTCCTAGGAATCTGTCTGATGCCATCTAGGGCCTAACGCAGGCGTCCAGCCCCAATCAGTTTGATACTTTGCAACTGTGTGATCTATAGTAAGAATATATAATCCCAGGCAGGATGTTTCTAGAAACAGTTATATGTAAAAAATACCTACAACAGATGCAAAGAAAAGGCTGGTAAAAATTATGGAGATCAAAACATTAGCATTGCCAAGTCAGTATGCAGGTAGCTCTAATGTAAGCCAGGAAAAACTGTTTTTGCCAGTAGAAATGTCCAGATACAGTCCTGAGGAAGTGGGAGGAAGATCCTGAGCTGAGACTCCACTGATATATAGAACTCCTCCCGAGGAAACTCTCTACTGAAATCATGTAAGCAATTATTTTGTTCATTATAGTCTTAGAGCATGGATTCTTAATCTGGGATTCATAGATCCCAAACTATGGATAAATTTCAGGGGGTCTGTGAGCTTGGATGAGAAAAAAATTTTTATTTATTTTCATTTATCACTAAATGAAATTTAGCATATCCTTCAACTACTAATTTTTGGGAAACATTCTGATATAGATATATGATACATATGTATATGTAAAAAAAAAGATATGAACAAACATTTCTCAAAGAAAAAACTGCACAATATTAACAATCACATGAAAAGTAAGTAGAACCAAAAAAACGATATGCACAGTGACAAAAAATGTAAATGGAAGAATCAGCAAACAATCAAAAGAGAATGTTGCAAAATTACAAAAAGAAGCACACCTCCAAAGAAGATAGAAAAAGATATTCCCACTCCATTCTTCAATAGGGGTGAGAGGTCTATAGGTGTGGTACACTGTATAAGTTTTCAGATTTTTTTCTATACATTTATCACTTTTACTGGTTTTTTTCCTTTTATTCTTTAAAGAAAATTATTTGTTATATGAAATGACTCTTGGGAGAAAACAATCTCTGGGAGAAATTCTGGTGATCTAAAACAAAAGATATCCATAAAAATTGATTTTTTTAAATATTATTCTCAGAAGGGACCCATAGGTCCATTGCCAGTGGGATTTTTGTGACAAAAAAAGCTTAAGAATCTTTGTCTTACAGAATTATCTGAGGACCTGAGTGGTTAAGTAACTAGACCAAGGTCACAAAACCAATATATGACGGAGGTGAGACTTAAATCTAGGTCTTCCTGACTCCAAAATCAGTCAAGAAGCATTTATTAAGTGCTAATGAGAGGCACTGTGCTAAGCCTGCAGATACAAAAAAAACAGGCAACCATATTATCTCCATCCTCAAGGAGTTCACATTCCAGTGCAGGCAACAGCAAGTAAACAACTAAATGCAGACCACATACATACAGTCGGCTCTCTCCACTGTACTTGGTTGTTATTTAGATGAATAGAGGCAATTAAGCAGACTACTTAAACCAACCAAGTGAAATGGTTTAACAAACACTACAGAAAAGCCATAGTTGAGACTAAAATTCCATCCTCAAAATAATCAGATAATAAACAAAAAAACCACACATGGCTTGACTTTCAAATTTAATGTGTAGTGTTGCTAAGTCTGATTTTAGGAACTCTTAAAATGGGCCCGTTTCCTACAGAATAAATAATACTGACATTTGCATAAGACTTTACTCAGGCACACAAATGTTTTAGATATATTATCTTATTTGATTTTTCCAAAGCTGTTGGTCTCTAAAAATCCTTACTAAGGGTGACACCTAAAGCCCTGTGCATCTAAAAAATTTGACCAATATAATAAAAGAACAAAAGAGCAAGTTGGGAGAAGAAAAAAAAGATGTCTAACACTTCACTTATCAACAGGTATCAAATGACTACTAAGGAACAGCATGCTTAATGTGGAACATCTTCAGTGAGGACAAACATAATACAAAACTGGATCTAGTAAGCACATACATGAGTGGTGAATATTTGGCAAGTTAGCATATTGGCTGAAACTAAGCAAATATGCTTATATTTCCTTAATATTTGATTACTAAGTAGAACTGACAAATAATTCTTTAAAATTAAAACTAATGTCTAAGGCTCCATTAACTATAATGACTTAAAAGAATCTAAAAATCAGCACATTAAAAAGTTTTGAAGCTTTAAATAGACATTAGAAATAATACTGCTATTTTAGACATCAAGAGAGTTGGGAATTGACAGCAATTCTGAAACTAATGAAACAAATTTTCACAAAAAATAATCTATTTCCAAAACAATAGATTTTCTGTTTAGGCCAAATCCTATTAACAGTTTTAATATCAGATTTTAAAAAGTTAAGAAAAAAATGAGAAACTTTAAAAAACAGGGTTAGTGAATGAGAGAAAAATATCTACAGGGCAACACAAAAGCTGAATTCATAATCAATATATAAACAAAAGCCAAAAAATTTAATCTATTCATAAATTATACTTAAATTGCTTACCTTCTAAGGCTTTCCTTCTTGTCTTCTCTTGATAAGCAGCTATCCAAATGTTTATTTATATAGGCCTCAGGGATACTCACACTGCAAACAGGACATTCCACTGCATTGAAAAATATAAATATGTTATTTGTAGAGAATGAAAAAACCCATTTACCAATTCGGGGTACAAAATAAAGAAATAAAAAACCCTAGCGACAACAGCAATAATAGTAGTATTTACAAAGCACACTTTAAAACACGTCATTAAATACTCTTAGGAAAACAAAGTAAGAAATCCATGGAAGATAAGGAAAACAAGGTGAGAAAAGATGTCAGGAAATTTGGAGGATTATGAGTTCAGAATGCCAAGCATGAAGTAAAAGACTGAGAATTAGCTAGAATTTTCACTTATGAAATCTTTTGGGTAGACCTCCTTCACCTAAGTATATATTACTTTGTGAAAACTCCACTAAAAATTCACATAAGCTGGAAGCAAATTATATAACAGCAAACTAATTCTCAGAAACTACTGCTAGCTTGGACAACGCTATTATTGAGCCCTATTACTATCTAATTCTTCCATCCCTAATCCATCATTAAAACATATGACCAACTACGGGCAATCTGAGGTAGAGCCAAGATGGTAGAGTATTGGGGGAAGCAAGCAGCCAAGCTCTACTGCTCCACTCCTCTATACACAGAGAGCTTAGTACGTGGAAATAAGCATGGCATAGTCAGAAAAACATGAAAAGATTGGCTTGAAAAGGAAATTTGCTGGGGCAGCTGGGTGGCTCAGTGGACGGAGAGCTAGGCCTAGAGACAGGAGGTTCTGGGTTCAAATCTGGTCTCAGACACTTCCTAGCTGTGTGACCCTGAGCAAGTCACTTAAACCCCAACCCCCATTGCCTAGCCCTTAGCACTCTTCTACCTTGGAACCAATATACAGTATTGACTCCAAGATGGAAGGTAAAAGTTTAAAAAAAAAAAAAGGAAAAAGAAAAGGAAATTTGCACTGTGAATAATGAGAAATAAAGTGAGAAAGTTATAGCAGGTCCAGACTGCAAAGGACTCAGAATGACCCAAATAATTTGGTCTTTTTCCTATATGTGAGGCCACTGGGGGTCTGTAAGCAGATTGACACAATGAGTGTTTTAGGGAGATCGTTCAAGGGATAGGATATAGAATCGGAAGGGAGAATATAGGCACAAAGGCTGGAACTTTGGTCTGAATTTCTAATCTCATTGTTTGGTGCAAACATAAAAGCACATGTATCTATCAAACTCTAAGGTAGTATTAAGTTAACTAGTAAATCCTTTCCCTTTCCTTCCATTTCAAAAATGTGAGTTTATTCTGGGATAAGAAGTTTTTAATAAAGAAGGAGAAATATAAGAAAATAGTCTCCTACCTTTAGTAACTTCCTTAAAAGCAGATGTAGAAGGTTTCTCGGGGCCATTAAGAGAAGTGGCTCTTTGAGCCTCTCTTGCTTCCCTTGATGCCCCTTTTATCTCTGGAGAACTGGAGTACTTTTTTCCTATAGGACTGATTTTCCCTTCTTTGACCTTCTTCGGCATCTCTGGTGTTTTTATAGAAGATTGTATTTCTTTTACCAAGTAAGAATCCATTATTCTGTTTTCTTGTTTTAAGGGAGAACCTGTGTGCACTTTAGGAATGTGGATTTTGCCAGAAATATTCTTTATGCAGGAGGGCAGAGGAGATATCGGTGGTGAATCTAGGGTATACTGCAACAGATGACTCCTTGAAGGACAACAAACTTTTGATTAGGTTGGCAAACAACAAATGTATTCATTTAAGCAGTCTAGATTATTTATCTGTCTCTCCCTTCCACTACCCACTATTTTATGTTTTTAAAAATGGAACTCTTTTAAATTTTCCAATGACAATAAAACAAAAATATACTTTCTGTAATAAAAAGGAGAAGAACTAACATTGGAACAACTATATAAAAACAGGTATAGTCATATACCATTTGTAAAACTCCAAAGTATTCAAATCATTATGGAAAGCAATTTGTAATTATTCCAAGAAAGTGAATAAAATGTCTATGATCCAGAGTTCTGTTAGGCACATACTCCAGTGAGTCAAAGATATAAAGGTCTCATATACATCAGTTTGTATAGCAGTGCTTTTTATAGTAGCAAAGTAAATGTCTATCAAGTGACAAACAGTTCAAAAATTTGCAGCATATATAATGTAATAGAATATATTACTTCACACTAAGAAACGGTAAACATGAAGAATATAAAGAAACATGGAATGTCTTTTAGAAACTGATGCTACGTGAACTAAGAGAAACTAAAAAATAATATGTAAAATAACCAGTTACATAAAAAGAAAAAACTCAAAGTAAAACTGGATGCTATTTAATTATAATGACCAAGCTTGCCCTAAAGGAGAGATGAGAAAATTCTCTTCTTTGCAAAGAGAATGATTAGGGTTAGAGAATATATAGACTATCAGCTTTGGGCTTTTATATCACCTAGGTTTCCCCTTACATCCCTCCCCTCCCAGAGAGCTATATATTTTAACAAAAACTAAATATTTGTGAACTATCACTGCATCCATGAGCAAGACCAACACAGCATAAATCACACATAACCAGGATTGGTATCCTATATTTCTCTTTCAAAGTTTGGATTTTCAGTGAAAAACCTTAAAAAAGCTTTCATTCCACTATGTCAAAATAAAACACACATCATTCAGCTCTGAAATAAAGGCAGCATTGACAAAATATTGTAGCAATGGTAACAATTTAGCATAGCATCCATGCTTAGTTGACAAACAACCTCAAAAATGACTTTTTAAATTTTCTTCAAAGCTCAGTTGAATCTTTCCTTTCCTTCCACACAGCCCATCTTCTTCTTCCTCTTCCTCTCCCTCTCCCTCTCTTATACAAGATCAATGAGCCTGGTTAGAATGTAGCAAAAGAGGAGGGAAAGGACAGCACTAACAGTGACAAGACTCTTTCCCCTTATTTCAAAGTATCTTAATTTACATATAAAATCATTAAAACATATACTTAAATGGGTACCTTAAAATTGAATCCAATGAAAAAAATCAACTCTGAATTATATTTCCAAAAGTTATATTCAAAGTAAAATCGAATTTAGTAATTCTCTTTTTAAATTCTACCTCTAAGAAAGCACCTAATCATGACTCAGTATTACCTTAGAAAAATAGACATCTCTTTTACTTAAAGATAACCCAATTCTCAAGTTACTGAGGATAAAACAAAGATTTCCATTAAGTCCAATATTATTTCCACTACACAAGCCCTAGTTGATGATGAACTGACTTATAATTAGTTCAATTCAATTCAAATAAACAAGTATTTATTAAGTGTCTGCTAGGAGTCAAGTACTATACTCCGTGCTAAAGATGCAAAAACAAACATGGAGAAGAGTTCCTGCCTTCAAGGAGCTTGCATTTTACTGTGGGATTAAGGGGGAGATACAACATGTACACAAACATGCTGAAATATATATATAAAGGAAAAACAAAGTCATTTAAGGGGCTGGAAAAAATGCTAACAATGATGCTAGGTTGTGAGTGAAGAGATGAGAACAGAAGCTGTTAGACCTAGGTGCCACAGTGGAGAGAGTGCTGGCCTGGAGTTGGAAATACCTGGGTCTAAATCTGACCTCAGCCATTTACTAGTTGTGGGACCCAGGACAAGCCACTTTACCCTGTCGGTCTTCTCATTTGTAAAATGAGCTAGAGAAGAAAATGGCAAACCATTTCCTGTGTGATCATGAACTAGTCACTTAACTCCCATTTCCTCATCCTTATAGTTCTCTCTTGGAACTGATACCGAGTATCTATTCTAAAACAGAAGGTAAGTGTTTTTTTTAAATGTAGACGTAGAAATATGATTAAGGGGAAATTTTTACTAAATAAAAATAAGCAAAAATCACAAAAGATAAAATGGATAATTTCAATAACACAAAATTGAAAAGTTTATGTGAACAAAACTTACACCTTAGAAAAAGAAAGGAAGTGAGCAAATGGGAAAAAAAATCTTTGCATACAATATTTCTGATATGGATTAGATAGCCAAGATGTATAGGGAATGAATATAAATACCTAAGACCAAAAGCCATTCCATAATGGATAAATGTCCAAAGAATAAGAACAAACAAAAATTATTAAAAGCCAATGTAAGAGAAATAATCAGAACTCAGAGAGCTGGGGTAGATCATGAGAAAGAATATGAAGCATGGTCAGGATGTCTGAAGTTGGCTAGAAATAATGAGACATGCTAAGAGCCCGCTCTTCGCTTGGTTGGGTCTCTGGAGGTGGGATGGCGTGGCGAAGAATGAAATGAAAACGAGCCAGAGTGCAAGTTAAATTGCAGAGGCTGTTTCCTCTAGTGCCATCTGCTGGTTTTTATTTTTATACCCCTTTTTTCTTTATGATCTCATACAGATTTTGATTTTCCCATACATTCAAAATCACATATTAACTTTTGAAACATCATATGATTGGCATTTACTAATTATCTTACTGTGATTAAACAAAGAAGCAAGCTTGTCAAGAATTATTCATTATGGCCTGGCTTAGTTGGAACTTATTATTTTCAGACATCCGTAAGGTACAAGTACATCAGTTCCTAGCTAAGCATAATAGTTAATTTTATTTTGACTAATTAAATCATGTATATAGTTATGTTATACTCTTCATTCTCATCATAAATCAAGGAGAGAGTTATGGTAGTTGATTACATCTAATAAGATACAATAATAGCAGTCTGGTCCAAGTTTTGTTCCCGTGCTGTTCTTTCTGCTATAGGATCAATAAGAATGCTGTTCTGGTAGGGTGATTCTGTGCTAATTTATCATCCCCTTTTTTTCCTTGTGTTTCACTGTTTCTTTGATCTGTGGGCGTTTGGGAGCAAACCCAGGCCAGGTATTTTCTTGCTGGGAACTTTAGAAACTTGTATTAACTCACTAACTGCTGGTTTTCTGCTGGGCTGATTCTAGGAGAAATTTCTATACTCTAGAGGGTTGTACAGGGGTTTATTTGGGGATATTGTGTAGTCTGTGAGTGTGATTATTCTTGCCATGAACCTATATTGTTTTTCTGTGTCTCCTTGGAGCCGAATTAGGATATTAATTGTAATAATTTTAATGCAAATGAATGTCACCGCAAAAAGAATCACATAGGGGAAACTGAGTGTGGAATTTCCATCCTCCTGACAACCTGCCGTGCTGAACTGTCAGAGCTTGTGAGTAGCGGTGCTAGACCTCACAGCCTCGCTGGTGGCCGGCAGAGACATATGCATTTGCACTGGTTTACTCACTCGCTAATCAGGATAATATGCTGCGAAGACAATGGTTCTGTCATTTGGAATTATCAAAAGCCCTGGGAGATTACAACTCCCAGGACTCTCTGCTACAACTTCCCTTGACAACTCCCACTTCCTTTGTGGGAGGTGTCAGAGAAAGCATAAAGAGAAAGTTTGGCACCTTTTCTCTCTCTCTACCCTGAGCTCTCAATAGCTCTCTCTACCCTGGAATGCTCTGCTCTCTCCAGCTGGAAGCTCAACCCTACAGCACTCTTTTGGTGCCTTTTTCCCTATCTACCTCCTAGTTTTTCCTAGACCTTCCCCTTTTCTAATTAAAATAAAACCCAGCTATTCTAAACCCTAAAGTTGCTCTCTGATCTTTTATTTGAGCCCCTGAAGGGCTCTGGGGTGCTACCTTCCTTTCCCTTCCTCTACCTTCCTCTCTCCTTTTTCCCCATTCCTCCAATCCTCCTACCTTCATCCCTAATCCCCATCTCAGTTCCATATTGACAGTATTTAGTGACCCAGGCCATAGTCTGAGGTGTCCAGTAGACAAGAATGAGTAGCAGCAAGGACAGACAAGGCAGATGGTTGAATGGGATGTGAAGCATGGGAGACACCTTGGTGGAAGGCAGCCTTCAAGGTGGCATTTTGCTTTATCAATTGAAATAATTTCCCCCCTTATAAACAGTGGAGTTCTTTTTCCTTTAAAGCAAACAGGTCACATAAGCCAAATAGCAATCACTTCCATTCTCAAAAAAAATGTTATTGGCTCCCTATTGCCTACCAAGTAAAGTATAAAATTTTTGACCTAGTATGCTATCCATACTATGGTTTCAACCTATCTTTTTTTGTTTTATTTTTATTCTGCTCCCTTTCAGACACACTTTTCTCCTATGAAGGTAGATTAATAGATTCACCTGATCTCATTCTGTACTTTTTCTTCTTCTAGGTAAGCTATGAGTTTATACATTGTCTCATCTCTACCTGATGAAATTTGTCTTTTTCTCTTTAAAGGTTCAAGGCTCATCTCAGCTGCTACTCTCTTCAGGAAGTCTTCTTGATTCTCCCCAGACAAGAATTAACTTTCCTTAAATTCATATTCTGGAAGTGCCTAATTTATATTCAGGTAGAGGAGATATACAATTTACTCTTTCCTCAATTATACACAGCATATTGTGTATAATGTTCAAGCTCAGTGATGAATCTTCCTCACATAGTAAGGAATGTGGATAGGTGTTTGTTTTCCAAAGCTAAACTATACATGGTAATATACTGGCAAATGATTGTCTTTAGCTACCTTAAAAAAAACAAAAAACCACAAAGTGCAGTCTTGACTCTTGTTGTCATCTCACATGACTACTTAGATGTTTGGGTAATTGTGAAAGCAGAGAAGCTACTCACATCTATTGCAAAACCATTCCTCAGTTAATGTCTGAGTTTCATTAGAAAGAAGTAGAATCAATTTAATTTACAATGATGACATCAATTATAGCCTACCCTGGGTCAGCTGGGTAGCTCAGTGGATTGAGAGTCAGGCCTAGAGACAGGAGGTCCTAGGTTCAAATCCGGCCTCAGACACTTCCCAGCTGTGTGACCCTGGGCAAGTCACTTGACCCCCATTGCCCACCCTTACCACTCTTCCACCAAGGAGCCAATACACAGAAGTTAAGGGTTTAAAAAAATAAATAAATAAAAATAATAGCCTACCCCAAGATTGTTGTTGAGCCTTAGAAAAGATTGGTGGGTGGGGTGGGTGTTTTATTAGATTTTTTCATAATATGTTAGTTACTACTATGTCCTAAAACTGATGTTCTGTCACCTTATACTGAAAACTTTACAAGTACTCTTTCAAAAAAGGAGAATATTACCAACAGTAATGTTTTGCTGAAAAGAGACAATCCATAGACTTGGTAAATCTGCTACTTAACAGTCTCTCACATAAGCTAAGCACTTAAATGTTTCCTGAATTGAATTTTATTGGTTTTACAAATTTTTTGAAATTTTAGAAAAGGAGACCTTAGAAAAGATGATTTTCTCCAACAAGATTCAATCAACTATTAATTATTCAAGAGGAGATTGCTAACAGCTGCCTATCTTTTGGCTTTTTGTTGCTAATAAGATTAAAAAAAATTTTTTGGATGATTGCACAAAAACAATCATAGTGTCATAGTTCTCTATTTTCAATAAGGGAAATAAAAGGAGATCCTCAAAACAGTTGTTTGTTACTAGTTAGGTAAAGTAGATAAAAGACTGATTGATTTAAAAAACATTCATCATTTATCTACTATGGCCACTATGGAAGATTCCTGTTTTCAAATCTAATAGGAAGGTTTGTTTTTTTTAATTTATGGGTAACGCATTAATTATTTATATCTGTGTTGTGTGTGTTTTGCATATTAGCTATACAGGCATATGTTGTCTCCTCCATTAGAATTTAAGAACTTTATTAGCAGGAAATAGTTTACATTTGTCTTCATATCTCCATTGCTTAGAAAAGCTCCTAACACATAGAAAGTCCTTAATAAATATTTACTGATTAACTGATTTGGCTGCAATAAGAGAAAAAAGGACTAAATAATCATGTCAGGAGAAACCAAATAAGAACTTAATGTAGGGGAAAAAATGTGTATTAAGAAACTCTACAACTGGTGAATAAAATACTTATTAGCTTATTTAATTAACAGATTCCAAAAGATCTTTCAAGTAGCAAGGCGATAAAATCATTCAGGTGTTCATACACTAGGCTAAAGACCAAGGTGTCTTATTGTTTCCAGTTTTAATACTTCAATATAAATTATTTTTCAAAACAGTAGTTTGTGAAATATGTGTATAGAAATACGTATATACACAAACATGTGTACAGATATATATATACACATTTATATTTACACATATATATGCACAAACACATATACATATACACATAAAAAGCTCAAATTTTCCTTTTGTGAGTTACCAATATCAAGATCTTCTTTAGATCTACCCCTTTTCCACAATCACAATGTGTGATCCCAGGTATCCTAAACAAAAAGTGTGTCTATGGAAGATATATTTCAATATAAATTATTATAATGAGCAAGAAAAGGAAGGTGGGAATTAATCACAAAATTAGGTCATACCGTGCTGCAATAAAACTTTTTACCAGTTCATCCAATATCCGGTTATTTTTCAGGTCAGGCTCTGTGACTGTCTAGAAAAGAAAAACAACAGATGGAAAATGCTCAAATAGGCAATAATTAACCTGTCAGAATCTTGTTTTTACAAAATTCATGATACTTTCTGTTACCCTTCATCCTTTTCCACTACCCCCACCACTATCTCATCCCATTAAAACTTCCAAGAAAGATTCAAAAATAAATTTCATGTAACCTATGCCCTACATGCCTTTCAAAACAATGAATCAGTATCTAACTTGAGGTCTGAGAAAAAGCCTCCAAAGCATTTGGTAAAAACATTGCTGGTCTGTAGCATCTATAAACAAATCCTATTATGGACAAGACCACTTCTTCAAATGCTCCAATTCAATGGGATTACATGTGCTTCCACAAAGAGGCAACAACTGTGGTTAGCTGACCTAAAGGAGTAGCTAAGAGAACATCTTTTGAGCAATGAGCTCATGAAAAGATATATAGAGTCATTTTAAAAATAGTTTCCTATAAGACCCTTTTTTTGTTTATTTAAGACTAGTTTAATGGAATTTACAATAAATCAGCTATAACTTGTGATTTATGGCATATCATTACGATAATATGATTATACATGAAAATAATCAATCAGTAAGCAGTAGGGTTTGAGTGCCCCTGGGAAGATTGGTAGTGAGAGAAAGGCACTTCTTTCAGTTCTGAAAAAAAAAAACAAAAAAAAAACAGATAGGAAGATCTAGAATTGAAAGGGACCATAGAGATGAGCTAGTCTAAAGTCGTCCTTTCACAAGTTCACAAATTAAGTGGCAGAGCTAAGATATAAACTCGGGTCCTCTGATTCCCAATCCAGGGCCCTGTCTACTATACCACACTGACTCCCTGAAATAAAAAATGGGAGAAAAGTCATATTTTCCAAGTGGGATCATAATACACTTAATTTACACAGGACTAGAAAAAGTGTGTACAGTACTAATTCATATATTAAAGGATCCTGGTCTCATAATAATCCTAAGAAGTAGGTTAACTACCATTTCAAAGATGAAGACCTTGGGATAGCAAGTTGAACAACCTGAGAAAAATAATACTTCACTATTTATATAGCACCTTAAAGTCTGAAAAGCACTTTCCAACAGTGCAGCTTCAGTCAGCAAGGACACAGCAACCTGTGTGACTTTCCATCCTTTTAAAACATTAATACTTATGACCAAAACAATGTAAAGAAAAGTTGTCACATAAAACTCACCACACAACAGGTCGGACACTGGGTTTTGTAGGACAGAAATTTTCTTATACAAAGAGAACAATCTGAAAAAAAAAATAAAGACGAACATAATTTTAGTTCATTAGTATGTATTTAAAATGCAAAGATGAAGTCTTATAAAACTTCAATCTATCAAGACACATCCATGTGCTATGTACCAGCCACTGTGCTCAGTGCCAGGGATAAAAATATAACAAATTAAACAACTTCTACTCAGAAAAAAACCTAAATTCTAATGAGGAAGCCAAGAAGGATATATGGGCATCTATAGAATAAATTAAAAGAGTATAATATAAAACAAATAAAAACAAAGTTATTATGTGATCATAACAGCAGGCAAAAAAGATAATTCTGAAAATGAAGAAGTCAAATATGATGTTCTCAAATGTATAGGAAGAGTAGAACTTAACGTCCTTAATGCTAGAGCTAAACTAGGCCACCTAAGTAGTAGATCAAGATTACTGACCATGCGGGAAAGGGACAGGCAGAGCCAAGATGGCAGAGAAAGTGCACAAAGCCACCTAATTTCTACCAAAATACCTTCCAGAAAGCTATGCTATAACAGCTCCAAAAGAATGCTAGAGTAGCAGAACACACAAAAAGATGGGGCAAATTAATTCTTCAGCCCAAAACAAGTAAGAAGGCTAGCAGAAGTGGAGCACGAAGCCGCAGGCCCACGCAGGGCCCGTGGCACAGCTGAAGCCGCTTCTAGAGCTCTCAGACACAGAAGGTAAGGGAGGGAGGGAGGGGGTGCCGGACAACTGCTCAGAAGGGGATTTCTGGGGTTCCATTGCTGGATCTGGATGCAAGCCTTTTGCCAGGTCACAGTCTCAGCAGGAGGAGGAGTTGGCACCCACCAGCACTTGAGGCTACAGGGGAGCAGAGGATCCCGTTCACCATTCCAAGGCAGAAAAGAGGGTTTGCGATGGCTCACAGGTGAGAGCACAGGCCGCCTGCATCATACCCCACCTGGGAAGAACTGAAACCTTATAGATCCCCAGAGCCAGCTCTGAAGGCAGCTGCACAAAGAGCCTGAAGCTTGGCACAGGGCCCCTTCTTCACAGTTAGAGCCCAATACAAAAAAGTTAGGAGCCTCAGACCTAGGGCACCCCTCACTTTACATATGAAGAATCTGTGATTGCCATCATTATCATATTATCTTCCCCTCAGATTGGGTGTGCTCAAGGGAACTGCTTGATAAATGTTCGGACTTCAAATAAAGAATTAGATGATCCAATAAAATGAACCCAAGAACATTAATTACTTGCATAATTCCCTATTAAACAATAATTGCTAGGAAAACCAAAAGGCAGTTTGACAGAGATCAAACTGCATATCACAATGAATTCAAAATGGATATAAAGGCAAGGAATGGACTTGTGGTTTCATTAGTTTAAGGAACTCTCAGATAAGAAAACTGCCCCGTCACTGCAGGGCACCTTCTCAGGAATATGCAGTCTTTGGTGCCTTGAGCACCGCACCATGTGTTTAAATAACCTACCCAGACGCAGTCAGTATAGTATCAGAAACATAACTTGAACCCAAGCATTCCTGACTCCTGAATATTAAAAATCACACCATTAAAAAGTTGGAAAACAACTAGATCAACTCTAAGTAGAGGGGAGAGCTCTTAACCCAACAAGTACACCCCTTTCCGCTCCTGGAACACTCTCACCCCTCAGCCACAGAAGGAAGAGGAGACCCCCAGCTCCAGACAGACAATAAAGTCCCTTTGCATTTTGCATTGCTGCCCTCAGACTCATTCTTGGGATCCGCTCTGGGCACTTCAATGCTGTCTAGCTGGCCACTAATCCTATCTTACAAATAAATCTTTCTTTTTACTTTTAAGCTAAGTTTGGAGTCCTCTCATTCTTGAGAAAAGTTTCCTTCCTGAACCCAGGGGTTCACCATTTGCACCCCTATAACACTGAGATAAGTATCAATCCTGAAGGAATGATCATTTGAGTTTAAATTGTACTTTCTGGTTTAATTTTTCCTCACAATAACTCTGCAATGCAAATTAATGCAAGTGTTTTTATACAGATACTATACATATGAAAAATTGAGTCTCAGAGAAAAGAAATGATTTGTCCAGTCATAACATACAACTAATAAGTATCAGAATCAGGACTCAAATCTAGGTCTCCTGATTCCAACTCTATTATACCTCCATGCATTCTTCTTCTAATTCACTATGTCTACTTCCCACATCTAACACTGAAATGCAGAAAAAGGTCGGTTAGGTACACAGCAGATAAAACACAAGGCCTGAAAGTCCAGAGGTCCTGGTTTCAAATCTAAACTCAGATAACTTCATAGTTGAGTGACCCTGGACAAGTCACTTAAACTCAACTGCCTAACCCTTGCTGCTTCTCTGTTTTAGAATTGTTATTAATACATTAGATTAAGGGTTTTTTTTTTTAATACATGAGAACACATTGTAAATATTCTGTACTGAGAAAATCTGGAATTTCTTACATTTTGCTGGATATTTTATTAATCTAAGTATATTTAATGTAAGGCAAAAGAATGTCAATGCTTTGCAGAGATTCTGGCTTCACAATTTTTTTTCTTCTGCATGTCTAATGTTACATTACAACAAACCTTTACACCTACTCCCTCCCACCCCTTTGTGCCCAGAGGACAAATTCGAGCTGCTGGTGAGCCCCTCTTTAAGGGAGAGAGGGAAGGAGGAAGTGCTTGCTTTGGGTGGTGGGCAGTGAGACAGAGGGGCAGGGCAGGCAAAAAATGCCCTTGGGTGTTATGGTAGGGTTCAGCCTAGCAAAACACAAGTGGATTCTTCTGACTTGTGGAGGGAAGCTGAGGGCAGGAAAAAGGGCCTAAATCAGCTATTAGGGAAGCAGAGAAAAAAGGACCCAGAGACACGGAGTAGAGGAGAGCAGCTAGAGGCAAAAACTATTTAAATGTAAATAGACCAATAAGAGTTCAGTGAATTCGAAAAACAAAGGAGACTACAAATGTTTTCACAGGACTACAAAAACACAGGCACACATTCTCTCTTTCTCTCTTTCTCTCTCTCTCTCTCTCTCAGGTATCTTCCCAACCTTTAACTGCTCACAGGATTTCTCACCAAATGGTTAGTTTTTGTTCTTTAGGAACTTTTTGCAGTCTAAGAGGCTCTTCTCTGTAGGAAACTCTCCCAAAGGTTAAGAGAAGCTCAGTTCCTTAGCCAGATCATTTCAACCCCAAGTTCTCTGATAGAAGTGTGAACATGGAATCTAGAGATCCCAAACTTGTGGCCTGGTGGGATCTAATGAACCCCAAGTTTTAGAATTATAGAGACCCCAAAGCTTGTCCTCAGTCCAGTTCCTAGAGAATCCACCCTGAAGGCAATCTCAGGCTAGCAGTTCCAGACTAAATAATGGACGGGAGGGTAAAGGACATCCCAGTTAGGTGGAGCTAGACATATGCTAAATATCCTTTTGTCTTAGGAAGTCTTCTCCATAGTATCAGAGACTCTTTCCCAGGAAGACCAGGGCAGAGACCACCCTTTAGTATCCATTGTAAGCAGCCCCTTCCCTTACACCCTGGCCTCTGGCTACAATTCCTTTCCCAAGCTAGATTGTATCCTGTCAGTACCATCTTTTCCTGACCCTGGACCTTCCCAAATGGTATAGAAGTTCCCCAATTTCTTTTGTTCCTTGGAGTCCTTACTCCCAGGGGTCATGGCCAACAAGAGCATCTGGAATTCAATCCTTGGACTCTGCATAAGGCCTGTAGCTCACAGCTCAGAGGGGAGGCCTTCTCAGCCCGATTGCCTCTATCCTGGATTAAAGAGTGGCTTTTCTGACTATTTCATAGTTCTGTGTTGTTTTCAAAGTCAACAGAAGAATTCAGTATAAATCAATCTTGTGAATGACTAAAAATAACATCACAACAAGAAACTTGCCTTTGCAAACAAATCTTGCCAACACTGATCCTGAACCTTTGTTCATAGGAATCCACTTTTGACTATGTATTCATAACTCTCAGGACTCCTTATGTCTGAATCCCTTCACTGGGCACTGGGAAGAGGGGGAAGAGAGCAGCTCCTCAAGTGTGGCTCTGCATGCCTACACACTGCTGTATTACTTTAAAACAGGAGTTAGACACCTTTAATTCAGGGGGTGTTACCCTGGGGTCTATGATTATCTTTGTTTTTAGTATTTTGATAATTGTGTTTCAATATAATTGGATTCCTTCGTAATCACATATTACTTCAGGCTTTAAAAACATTATTCTAAGGAATCCATAAGTATCACCAGACTACTAGGCTACTAAAGTGACCCAGTGATGTGGGCATTGTGCAGAGATGGCAGGGACCCTGTACCCCTTAACTCAGACAGGCAGTGAACAGGGAAATTCTCTTCCCCCTTCCTGCCCTAGTGATTCCCCAGGCAAAGACCATTGTCCTTGGAATTCCTTTAAGTTGAGATAGACAAAGAGATACACCTCCAGAACACAACTGGACAGTCTAAGCCCAGAGGGTCTTGGACAGACTCTACATCCACTGAATGCCTGAGTGCAAGAAGTCACGTGCACACTACCTGAAAGGACACAAAAGGGCAAGAACTGGGGGACTGGGGAGCAGCCTCCTATGGCTGTTCCACTCATGCTGTCTTGCTGGCCATTAATCCTATCTTACTAATAAATCTTTCTTTTTACTTTTAAGCTAAGTTTGGAGTCCTCTCATTCTTGAGAATGGTTTCCTTCCCGAACCCAGGGGTTCACCATTTGCACCCCTATAACACCAGGACCCAAAAAGAGTTAAGAACCCCTATTCTGATCACAGAGAAGTCAAGCCCTTGGTTTAATTTCTATTTTATCAGCCTGCTGTCAAACATGGATTGGTGAGATGCAAAGTAGAGAAAACCTTCTTCTCTGGTGGGTATAGCAACTATTCCATTCAAAGTAAGGGTCTCTGTCTATTAGATGAGGTAGCTGAAACACTCCGAATGGTGGGTTACCTCATTCTTTTTCTCCCAAAGAGTGTTTTCCATTTGTGGCTTTGGCTTTCTCCCCACTAAAATCCAACAAAAATCAAATCTACAAAAAATAAAAAGCCCCAGAATAATGAAATAAAGGCTAATCTTAATGTGATTTTAAAACACTGAGAGGCAACTCAAAACTCTAAATAAGGATGAAGTAAGCTATAGAGCTTTAGATAGTATAATAAAAAGAACAAAAGAACTTGTGTCTAGGTATTGTAAGGGGGAAAAAGGCGTTTTATAGGTTCAATATATTAAAAGATGGTCGTAGAGGATTGAACTATTATCAATCCTCAATTAAGAATAATCTCAAGTCAAAATTGACTTTTATGGAAGTTTATTTACAATTAAGAAGAGAGAGAGGAAATAAGGAAATAAGAATCTAACCCACGAGGTAATTTATTATGATCCTCTAATTAATCCAGGTAGATCTTAACTCTCAGACAAGAGTTAGAGGGCCAGAGGGCCAGAGGTGAATGGAGCAAAACTTCATTCACAGAATCTACTAAAAGAAATTTCATAAGAGAAGTTCTGGAAGATTCAGTCAGTCTTTAAACTCACCAGATGGAATTCAAAGAAGATATTTAAACAGTCTCCCCAGGTCCCAGCTTTCCAACACTCCTCCACGAACCAGAACCACTCTCTTCCACAGAAGACCCAGCTGACTGAGGATCTTCTCCTTTTAAAGGGGTCACTTATGAGTCACTTCCTGTGCCTCCCTCCTAATTTGCATGTCCAATCACAATAGAAGATTCTCATAGTACTGCCTGAGGGCAGTCAGTAGATTCTGATTCATCACCCACTCTAGCACATGTGGGTTATGGACCTCCCAGAATTAGAGGCCCTCTCACCTTTGGTGATTAAATCTAAAGATGGGCAGTGTAGACTTAATCTAATTATCACAGTACCATTGAATTACTTATGAGCAAATCAAACAAAACCTTTCTCAAACTCATTTTCCTCACCTATAATATGAGAAGGATACATCTAAGATGATCAAATTAACTTTTAGCTTTTACATACAGTGATGTGGTGAATACCAAAAGGGGAACAACATTCCCTAAAGTTCAGATGTAAATATCTGAATCCTAAGTTGTTTCTTCAAATAGTACAAAACCTTTAGACTCAGTTCTATGGGGAAATAATGCTTTATTTTCAGGAATAAGGCACAAAGTTTTGAAATGAAAACAAAAATTATGGTTCCCAGTTAGGAAAGTACTAGTATTATTGTAGAGCTAATAAAAAGCTTCCAAATAGTTATGACAACAAACTTCAATTTGCAGTCACTTCAGAATACACTGAGATTCTCAATTCTAATTTTCTCCTTACTTTCTCTATTTTCCAGCTCAATGTTTTCCCTCTTCTTCCCACCCCTTTAAGTGATGAAGTACATTTATTACAATTTATTAAACAGAGCTCTCCTTTTCATTTAAAAAAAAAAGCATTGAAAGAACATATTTATTGCTCTATATTAATTAAAAAAAATAATTCACTTAAATTGTGAAGTTCTTCATTTATGTTTTTTCCCTTGTGGGTCAAGGGCTCCCAGAGGCAAAAATGATGCCTCCTACTCCTGATTTAATAATATAGCAGTTATTTTAAAGTGGCAACCTAAGAATAGATATTTTGAAGATCTTTCATTTTGAAGATAAACTGTACAGCTTACTAAGTAAATATTTAAGAACATTAAATCATTAGAAGTAGACAGTTTTCCATTTCGTGGATTTATTTGTGGAAAATTAGTTTAGCATGAATTTAATTGTATAAGTCTAAATCAATTTCTATATATTTTGCAAATATTTGACAGTCATAAACCTTGACCAAGAAATAGGAGACTTGTAAATATAGTACTTGCTACTCATACCCAATGCAAATGAAGCAGAGCAAAAGAAAAACAAAAAGAAAGTAGAATAGAAAAATGGAAATTCCAGAAAAGTTCAGAGTTTTAATAAATGGAAAGGCCCCCTTTGGACACTGATTCAAGATCACCCAGGGCAATAGTAATTGAATATCCAATGAGCTGTATAAAACATCTAAACTAGTGATTCCCAAAGTGGGCACCACTGCCCCCTGGTGGGTGCTGCAGTGATCCAGGGGAGCGGTGATGGCCACAGGTGCATTTGGGGGCGGTGAATGATTGTAAGGGGGCGGTGATAGTATGTGACAGGGGGTGCTAAGTAATATTTTTTTCTGGAAAGGGGGTGGTAGGCCAAAAAAGCTTGGGAACCACTGGTCTAGATGACACAAAAACTAAATGATGAGCACTTAAAAACTGGGGATGACTAGCATTTTTATTCTAAAGATTTCCAGCCATTGTGTAAAGAATTTTTAAGTACTTACCATTCCTCAAATTTTATTCATTTGGGAGGGGAACAAAAAAAAAAGTTAAAATACATTATAGTATATGACTCCTTCCAATACTGGTCATCAAATAAGTGCAAAGATGAACTAAATTGATATTTAATATCTGGAATTTTCCTACTGAAGTAAAAAATTATGCAAGTTTGTCTCAATTTTATAGAGATTTTCAAGCCTTGTGGCTCTAACTCAAAAATTAAACTAGTCAATTTTGTCTTCCAACTTTATCATAGAATCTTTATTTATGTTGAGCTTAATGTTAGCCCTCTTCTAAGAATGTTTGACAATGAAATCCCTTATACTGTGACCAAAGTCTTTATTATCTCCAATACTATAAAAGCAATAAAAATATGAAGAAATGATGGAATGAAAAGATAAAAGCACATTATAAAATCTATGAAGTAGGAGCCATATGCCAGAAATGTGTTTTACTACAGTACTCCAAGTTTATCAGTGCTATAAATACCATATGATGTAGAGAAAGTTACATCTTATACACGCTCCCAAGAAAACATTCCCATACTTACAATTATGTGAACACTGAGGAATGATCATTGCAATGTTGAAATAATCAAAGCAAATTCCACATCTCAGCAAATCATCTACTGCCTGAAATTAAAAAAGAAAACATCAAAAATACTTCAAAGTTTCTAAATTATTTAGAAAACATGATCATTAGTATTGACTATACTCATTAGTATTCATAAAATGAAACTTTCTACCCTACACTAGACATGCCTTCTAGATTCCCCAGGAAAAAAAATTTATCAATATTTCATATCTTTTCACTTTTTCAATGTTCTACCTTACTGAATTAGGTATCTAACTCATCAGCCCAGACTGAACAGTACTAAAACATCCAAGACTTTGATCATAAAAATAATATACCATAAGAGATCATCTAATTCAAGAATTTCATTTCATAGCTGAGAAAATAAAGGCCATAGAGGGCCACAGAATAGAGCAGAGAGAACAATGAACTTAGGAGTCAGACGCCTGACTGTGAATTCCACTTCTGAAACTTATTAATTGTATAAATGGGGATTTTGAACCTTGGACTTCAACCCCCATAAATCCCTTAGTTTTCCCAAAATTCCCTTTAATCTCTCCTGTGCCTCCACATTTGCATGGTGACATTATTGTTTTATACTTGGCTGTAACTCCTCCCTCTTTCTCTTTGGTTCCTGGGAGCAGATTGGCCAGTAACCTTTTGTTAGTTTATTATTAATAAAATATTCAGAAATATAATATTTAGCATTTTGCATATTAATTTTAATCTCCACATAACTTACTAACCACATGACCATAAGCAAGTCAACAAACTTCTCCAAGACTCATTTCCTCTTCAGAAAATAGGGACCACACCAGCCATAGTACCTTTTCACAAGGCTGATATACAATCAATTATGAGGATGGGTGCAAAGCACTTTATTAACCTTAATGCACTATGTAAATCCCCCCCCCCTTTTTTTAAATTAAATGACTTACTTCATGTGATAATGCTTACTATAGCAATGAAACTAGAATTCAGGCCTGCTGACTAGAAATCCAGTACTACATCCACTGCACAATACTAAAAAGCAGAGCTAAAAGACCAAGGAAAAACCAGGGCTAGTGAGACCCAAAGTAAGGGCTGTCAACGGACTGGCTAGAATACCAATCAAGTCAGGCCAGGAAGTGGTTGTCCAGAAAACATAAGCCTTCCTAGGCCAAAAAGTCTAAAAAGGCATGGTTCTACTATAGGTTTCAAAATCTAATTACAGAAGAAGGGGAAAGGGAAGTGCCAGGAGTTGAGCTAAGTACTTTTACAAATATCTCATTTGATACTCACAATTACCCTGTAAGGTAGCTGCTCTTATCCTCTTATCCTCATTTTACAGTGGAGGAAACTAAGGCACACAAAGCTGAATTGCCATGGGTAATATAATTTTACATTAAAATCAACAGAAATCAAAGCTAAAATCAAGATGCTAATGTCTTTCTTCTCTGAAAATTGTCTTCCATTTATATTGTATAAATCTTATATGTACCTAATTATGTACTTAAAAGTATCATAGGATGTAAGCTATCATTACTGTTAGAACCTAGATCACATCATAATTATCTAATTCAGAACATTTTTCACCAGACCATTTCCCTTTTTGAAAGATCAGAAGGATCTAAAAAATGGTATTTATCTACACCAAAGAACCTTTTCAGGAGTTCAGGAGGCTGCTTTATTAAAAGCATTTCCTCCTAGTTTTGCCATGCCTGCCCAAGAGTGTGGCTTTAGCATAGGCAGACACAAAGAAACAAAGGGGATTTCACTAGAGTAAAAGCTCCTAGCAAGAAAACTCTCTTATTCACCAAGAGAACAAGGAAGAGTCTGGGAGAGTTGCCTGGGGTGCTCAGAGGTTACATGCTTGGCAGAGGGTCACCTAGCCAGTAGGTATCAGAAGTAAGACCTAAACCCATGCCTTTCTGACTCCTGAGGCCAGGTATTTATCCACTACACCACACTGCCAGGAAAATACTAGTGTTAAAAACGCAAACTATCATTGAAAAAAATATGATTTCTTAAATGAAACCCAGACTATTCTCTTCTTATTGAATTTTGGGCACAGGTCCGTGTTTAATATTAACTATGGCATGCCAGAAAAGGGAAATTTTTGATCTCTTTGTCTATTCTGAGTTTACACTTGTGAAAGAGAATCCTTTATTCCCTTTGTCTATTTTGAGTTAACACTTGGTTGACAATAACTTAAGTACTCTACTTGGTACCTTACCAGATTGTGAAGACAGGATTAACTCCCCTTTGTCTACCTTTTGACTGAATCAACAAAAGCTTGAACTAAATGGAGGAGCTCTTAAACCACTTAAGAGAATTCACACCCTCAGAAACTCAATCAGCCAGGAATCTGTGAATCCTTTTGATAAGAATTTACACCTCCAGAGGGTGGGGTGAGAAGCAGATCCCACAGACACTGCCCTCCTGGGCAGTGCTAGACAATTTGGAAACTGTGACTGGCCCCTGTGAAGAGGGGAAGGGACAAGAAGTAACCATAAAAGCCATGAAATCCGTCATCTTTGGACTGTTTCCTGGAGATAGTCTTCTGGGATGGTCTTCTAGGGAGACTTGGCTTGGGGTTGGCTTCAGAAGAAGGTCAACTTCAGAGATGAATGGGCTTGAGGAGTCATCCTCAACAAGTCATCGCCTTGACCTGCCTCTTGGAGAGAACTTGGGTAAGTGAATAGCCAGCTTTCCTTTCCAGATTTCTGGAGAGAGAGTTTAATTCCAGTTGAAGGTCAACAAGTCCTGGCTGAGTCGAGGACCAGAGCAATATTTAGTTAGATAGGCTCATGTCTTCTATACCCTTTTATATTTCTCTGCTTTCACTCTTTCCACCTCTTTTGTAAATAAAAGCTATTAAAGTCATTTCGACTATCAGCAATAATACTTTGAATTGGCGACCACCATTATTATTTATAATTTTCATATATTTTAGTCAAACCATTAATTTTTAATCCCTATACCACCCCATGATATATATATTAATGGCCTAACTCCACAGGTTGCCCAATGTGTATTCTTCTTCCATTTTGTTCTTCCCACGTGAAATGTGAGCTTGATCTCTTTAAAGAAACTATAGACTGGATGAAGAGGCAGGGACTCTAATATTCTAGGACATGAGAAATCAGCACAAGGTGGTCATCCAGATATAGGAAGATCTACAGTATTGCCTGACCATTTATCCTCTGCACAATGGCCAACACCTTCACGCAAACATCATCTCTGTTTTATGCAATGCTTGATATAGATACATAAGACTGCTAAACAAAGTTACCTTTGAAGTTGTGCTTTCTGTATAATCTTGACAAGTGTAGGCCACATTTTATTGAAAGAGAGCCTTTAAGGACACATTTTGCTCTAACAAATCAAATGCTTTTTTTCTCTAACAAACACAATAGCATTGTATAATCTCTACACTGCTACAATTCCCTTATTTGCAGGGAATAGGTTCCAAGGCCTAATATGGATGGCTAAAATTGGGTGATAAGCAAACACTGGCTGACCCCTTATATCTGAGCTCTCTCTTTGCTCCTGCCCCTCAGCTTCCAATCTTCCACTAAAAAAAAAAAAAAAAAAACCACCATAAATTAAACTTAAGTCAAAGTGGAAAAGATGAAAATGAAAGCAGAACTGACACCTAGACAGCTGCTGCTATTGCCTAACCTCCAATGTTTTATGAAAAACAAAACCACCAATAAGGGGGGAGGAAGGAATTGTACGAAGATGCAGTCTTGTTGAAAGCCTATCTGTTTCTTTGTCATCATTTCCTCAAGAATACCCTTTATATGTATCTAGGTCATTGTTATTAAATTTTTAGAGTTGAGAAAGTAAGCACCATTAAATCTTCACATCTTCTATCATATTTATAGCCTTAATAATAAAACTCATAATTTTTTTCTCATTACTATGGTATCTTCTACTTTTCAGATATCATAATATCAGTTCTAAAGTCAATTTATAATAAGATACAATTTAAAAAGAGGTATTATATGTCAATTATTATGTAAGTTATACATCATTAATTATCAAAGAACATAACTTATATAAACATATATATAAACAAATGTTCATATACAATTATAAGTTATACATAAGGGATTTACAATTTAAATATAGATGGGATATACAATTACTACATATAGAATTTTCCTTACTGTGTACATGATGATTGTACATGTAAAAATCTATATCAGATTGCTTACTGTCTCAGGGAGGAGTGGAAGGAGAGAAGAATGAAAGGGAAGGAGGAGAAAAGGAGGAAGAGAATTTGGAACTCAAAACTTTAAAAAAAATGTTTAAAAATTGTGTTTTTACATTAAATTAGGGAAAAAATAAAATATTTTTAAAAAGAAAACAAATAATAGAGGTGTACTAGTTACTTAAAATAATCTATCTGGGGGGCAGCTGGGTAGCTCGGTAGATTAAGAGCCAGGTCTAGGGACAGGAGATTCTAGGTTCAAATCTGGCCTGTGTGACCCTGGACAAGTCACTTGACCCCCATTGCCTAGCCTTACCACTCTTCTGCCTCAGAGCCAATACACAGCATTGACTCCAAGATGGAAGGTAAGGGTTTAAAAATAATAATAATCTATCTCATGACACTATCATATTTAATAAACTCTTGTTGCTCCCCAATAATAATGGCTAATATTTGTATATAGCATTTTAAGCTTTGCAAAATGCTTTTATATTTCTTTCATACAACCATATATTAAAAAATAAGGAATAGTTGAAATTGTGTACACATATACACATACATGTATATTTATATCATATACCAATTATATGTGCTAGATATATGTGTATATATATGAGGGGAGAAGGGAACAAGAATTTATTAAAAAGCTACCATTGTGCTTAACACCTTACAAATATATTTGTTTTTATATATACAAAAAGCATTTCTATGCCTGTTTATAGTTTGCTTATTGTATACAAATGCTCTTACATATGGGCATATATACTATTTAAAGGTCATGTTGTATGACTATATTTGCACACACACACACACACACACACACACACACACACACACACACACACACACACACACACACACAGTCTTCCACCCCCTGAAATGCAAGCTTCTGGAGGGGTGGGGTGATTTCCTCTGGGAGCTGACCCTCTCCAGCACCTAGGACAGTGCCTTGCAAACAGTAGGCGCTTAGTGGCCTCAGAGCTAGGACCTTTACAAGCAGTATCTCGCTCAATACTCCCTCACCACTGCCCTAGGAGATCAGTGTTACAATTATCCCCATTTTGGAAATGTTATCACAACGAGGCAGACAAAAGCTAAGTGAATGGTGCAGGCTGGCTGGTCTCCCAGCTCACAAGTGTCAGAGGCGTAATTTGAACCGAGGTCTTCCCGGCACACAATAGTGCCGCCCCCACCCCCAACACTCACTCCAAAATACATCCAAAGCGGAGGACAGCCATAGACTGGAAGCCGGAGTAGAAGTGGAGGAGGGGGACCGAGCCCACGTCCAGGGCTCGCCCAGTCCGGTGCTTTGGCCCCGCCTCCCCTCAGCCCTCCCGCCCCCGGCCGGGCGGCCGCGGCCTGGCCAGGGGTCCCTCAAGAGCCGGATGGCTTCCCCGTCCCCAGGATCCCCACTGCAGCTGCCGCTCTCGGGCGGGGTCCAGGCGAACTCACCTTCATCTTGACCAAGCGCGAAGGCCATTGGTCCTCCTCTAGCTGGGCCATCGCGATTCCAGGGGTCGGAAGGTTCCAGGCCCGGGAAAAGTGACTGGCAACTGTAACCGTTCTTCTCCCGCCAGTCGAAATTACCCGCCCTCGGTTTACGTCACTACCGGCCCGTCATTCATCCGGCACCTGTCGGGCGCAGTCATTGCTGGGAGTTGTAGTCCCGGGCAAGTGGAGTCTCAATTTTGCTCTATTCCCTCATCAGACTCCGGGACTTTTTAGAGAAAAAAGAGACAACCAAATTTTAGAGTGAGGAGCAAGTGTGTTGGATACCTCCTTGCTCGTGGCAGAAAGGGGGGGATTTATATTTATATTATATTTATTATTAATTAGATCATAATTGTAGAACTGGAAATTATTTTCCATAAGCCTTAATAATTGATGGCATAGGATAGGAGGCAGCTAGGTGGCAGCTAGGTGGCTCAGTAGACAGAGAGCCAGACCTAGAGACAGGAGGTCCTGGGTGTGGCCTCAGACACTTCCTAGCTGGGTGACCCTGGGCACTTAATACCCATTATTCTAGCCCTTACCACTAGACATTAGACAGTATTGATTCTAAATCGGAAGGTACATTTTAAAAAAATAATAATAGTTGACATAATGGATTCCTTAATAATAATCTGCTTGTCATTACCATATTCAATAAGCTCCTCTGGCTTCCCATTCATATTAGTAATAGATGGCAATTTTAAGGTTATCCTCACAACCTTGGAGGCAGATGCTATAATTACCTCCATTTTATAGATAAGTAGGTTAAGTGATTTGCCAAGAGTCACAATAGTGTCTGAGGCAGATTTGAACTCTTAGTCTTCTTGATTCCATGACCAGCACTTTAACAACTGTACAACTTTTTTGTTTAGTGATTTTTCAGACATATCCAACTTTTGGGGTTTCCTTGGCAAAGTTACTGAAGTTTGCCATTTCCTTCTCCAGCTCATTTTAGAGATGAAGAAACTGAGACAAAAGGGACTTGCACAAGGTACATACCTAGTGTCTGAGGTCAAATTTGAACTTACATGACCAGGCACCCTATCCACTAGCTTCCCAAAGATATTTATTAAAGAGCTTTATTGGCATTTTTAGCCAAGGCTCATTCTTGGTGAGGATGCCCTATCACTCTGCAAATAATACACTTGCAAAAAGCATAGTATTAGGGTCTAGATCTCTTGTTCTACTGAAAACACTCCCCAGAAGCTCCATTTCCTGATTGAATTTTTTCTGATTTTGACAGAAAGTCATTTCACACTGTAAAAGAATTTGAGAAAACAGAATCTATAAATCTAATCTAAACTATGCCATCCCTCAAGACCCACAATGACCTCATCTCCTCAGCGAAGACTTTCCCTGCCTAGACCTGCCCCACACTGTTCCCTCCTGTCTGAAATCCCAATGCATTTACAGCCTGTACCATACAATTTAGTCTTAATTATATATTAGTTTTTATTACTTTTGCTTCATCTGAGAGTCCAATAAGAAGTCAATCCAGAATGAGAGAATTTTAGTGTTGGGAGCAATCATCACAGTGGCTATCTTGTCCAACCTATACAAAAAAAAAAGATGCCCCTTCTTCAATACTTCTAACAAGTGATTACTCAGTCTTCCCTTAGAGACTTCCAATAAAAGGGGAGCCTCTTCCTCCCTGAGGCATTTCATTCCATTTCTCTGTGGCTCTAATAGTTAAAAAAGGTTTCCTCTCCTCCAGCCACTTTGCAGTTCTCACCAATTGTTCCCATTTCTGTTCTTAGGAACAAAGCAGAACAATCTTAATCCCTCTTCCATATAAATGTGCTTCTGATTCTAAGAAGACAGCAATAGCATCCCCTCTGAGACTTCCTTCTCTTCTTCAGGTTCAGTATCCCCAGTTCCTTAACTGATCCTAGCTACCTAGGTAGAATGGTAAATCTCACACTGGACCCAGAGTTTGGAAGACCTGAGTTCAAATCCATCAGCATACAAACTGTGGAATCCTGGGCAAATTACTTAATTACTTTAAACCTTTGTCTGCCTCAGTTTCTTCAACTGTAAAGCAAGTGATAATAATTCTCACCCGGTTGTTGTAAGGATGAATTGAGATATCTGTAAAACACTTAGCATAGTGCCAGGCACTTATTAGGTACTTAAATGCTTGTTCTGTCCTTGATGACCTAGAGCAAAGACTCTGGGATCTGCTCGAGATTTCTAAGCTAATCGATGTTCTCCCTAAACTTTGGTCTCATTCTGTAAGCTAGACCATTCTAAATGGAACCCAAGGTTCTTCTTTTTGGCTGCCATTCATTTTGAATTTTGTAATCCACTAAAACTCCAGATCTTTTTTTTTTCCCAGACAAACCGCCTCCTAGGCATGACTCCCCATCTTATACTTGTGACCCTGAATTTTTGAACCCATGTTAGACTTTATAATTCACCCTCCTGAATGTCACCCTCCTTAGATTCAGCCCAATGCTGCCAAAATATTTTTTGGATCCTGACTCTGTTATTGAATGCATTAATTATTCTTCCCATCTGCAAATGTGTCATCTGCCAATTTGATAAGCATATGATCTATACCTTCATCCAAGTGATTGATTTAAGTGTTAATTAGCATAGAAGCAGGCACAAATCTCTGGGGCACCCATTTGAGGGACCATCATGTGGAATGGGAATTAGACTTATTCTACTTGTCTTAGAAGGCAAAACCCAGCAGAAAGGGTAGAAATAGGCAGATTTCTATTCTATATCTAAAAAAGTTTCCCAGCACTTGGATCTATCAAAAAGTAGAATGTAGGGGGTAGCTGAGTGGCTCAATAGATTGAGAACCAGGCCTAGAGATGGCAGGTCCTAGGTTCCAATCTGGCCTCAGATACTTCCTAGCTGTGTGACCCTAGGAAAGTCTTAACTTACATTGCCTAGACCTTACTGCTCTTCTGCTTTGGAACTAAACATAGCATTGGTTCTAAGACAGAAGGTAAGGGATTTTAAAAAAAAAAGTAGAATGTATAGCTTGAGAAGTGGGAAGCCTAGATGACCACTTGCTGAGATATTATAGATGGAATGCTCAGGAGAGGTTGAACTTAATGACCTCAAAGGTCCCTTCCAACTTATCTCTGATCTTTGTCTTCTCAGTCTTGACTTTCTACAGTTCTCTGAGAAGATGAGTAAATAAGATATAAAAAAAATTTTTTTTAATTTACTTCTTTAATTTTCATTTCTTGGAACAATTAGAAAAATCGTTGAGTTGATTTTCCTGGAGGGGCCCTAACTTCACATCTCAGCATAATCACTCTGACTTTGAATTAGAGAATTCACTGCTGAACAGTCCAATCAGTAAGTACATGATGGAAAATGTTTGGTGGAACAGGTCTAGAGTTAAAATCTGTTATTTCTTTATTCTTTATCCCACATTCTTTCTAGACAGAAATCCATCATTGGGTTTATTTTTGTTTTGTCTTTAGAAAACACATTTTGTGTCAGATATTGTTGATAGATCAGAGTTCAAAATCAATGGCTGCTGGCTTCCTGCCTGAGACTAAAACTCTGCTTGGAAACTAGCCCTGGTGGGAACAACATTTCAGCTACCAATTTTGCCTCAGTTAGGAGCAACCACCTGGGAAAATACATGCTCTAATGCATGTGTCCTACTCTGTTCCTGGCTTTGAACCCCAATACCTCATATCTCCCCTTGTGCCTGGAAGGTTCTCCTTCTCCACCTGTACGTCTGAGTTTTCCTGGCTTCCTTTAAGACTCAGTTCCAATCCCACCTTCTTCAGGAGGCCTTTTTTGGTGCCCCCAGTTATTAGAGCCTTCCTTCTAAGATGAAGGTGCATCTACTCTGCACATGCATATAGGATACTAGTAATTAAGATACTGTCTCCCTCATGAAGGTGGCAGGGGACACAGTGTAGACCGTTCAAGTTCAAATACAGCCTCAGGCACTGACTAGTTGTATGGCTCTGGGAAAGTCACTTAACCTCTGTGTGCCTCAGTTTCCTTACCTGTAAAAGGGAGATAATAATAGCAAGAACCTCACAGGGTTATGGTAAGGATCAAATGAACTGATGTTTGTAAAAGCACTTAGTTTCCTGAGGACCTGATAGGTTCTGATTTCCTTTTCCTTTTATCTCCAAGTGCTTAGCACAGTACCTGGCACAGAAGGGTGTGGCATGGGGAAAGAGGAGAGGAAGAAAGAGAAATGGGGGAGAGAAGGAGAAGGGGAGAGGAAAAGAAGTGAGTGGTGGAGGGAGGGAGAGGGGGAAGGGAGAAAGGAAAGGAGAGGAGGGGAAGAGAGGGAGGGAAAAGGGAGGAAGGAGGGGAAGAGAGAAAGGAAGAAAGAAAGAAAGAAAGAAAGAAAGAAAGAAAGAAAGAAAGAAAGAAAGAAAGAAAGAAAGAAAGAAAGAAAGAAAGAAAGAAAGAAAA
>NC_058130.1:52812169-52822146 GCF_016433145.1 Gracilinanus agilis
AGAAAGAAAGAAAGAAAGAAAGAAAGAAAGAAAGAAAGAAAGAAAGAAAGAAAGAAAGAAAGAAAGAAAGAAAGAAAGAAAGAAAGGAGGAGAGGAAGAGAAGGAAGAGAAGGAAGGAAAGAGGAAGGAAAAGGGGGAGGGAGAGGAGAGAAAGAAAGGGAGGGAGGGAGGAAGGAAGAGAGGAAGAAAGAAAGGAAGGGTGGGAAGGGAGGAAAGAAGAGAGGGAGGAAAGGGGGAGGAAAGGAGGGGAAAGGAGGGAGGGAGTTAATATTGCAGGGGCTAATAGTACACCACTCAGTCTGATCATTGGTTGTCTCTTAATGGTTGCACCATTTGCTGCTGTTGTTTTCTCTTTATATTCACAAACCTAGTATAGCCTTGGTAAAAGCTTAACAGATGTTTGCAGCCTAAATGCTTCTTGGCTGCTTCCCTCTTCCCATCCTCCTCCTATGAAGTGAGTCAGTCAACTTTGTTACTTATTAGTCATTGTGGTAAAAGAGCAAGTCATACTCTAAAAAAAATTATGGAGAGTCTACTCCGTATCAGGTACAGTGACTCCCACACCAACAGAAGAGGAGGAGGTTGGAATGTGATTAAAGTTTAAGTTATTGAAATGATTGTGTAAAACCAAAGCCAAGTAAATTATTGGGGTGATAGTTTGTGACACTCCTCTACGGTAACCTCCATTCAATGACCAGCAGAAAACTATGGGGATAAGTATTACAAGAGACCTTTGAGGGACGAAAGCCCAGAGAAAGTGACTTAGTCAAGGTTCCCAAAACAGCAAACGGCAGGGCCGTTTCAAACCTGGGTCCTTTGCCTGCCAAGAGGCATGTCCGTGCATGTCCTCCGTCATCACTTTATTCAGCCAGAAACCTGGCTCTCCTCTGCTGCTCTCTTTCGTTGGTCGTCTCTTTTTGGCTACCTCGGCGCAGTTTAGAGTTGTTTCACTTCTTTTTTCTTTTTTCTCCCCCAAATCATGATCGTAATATCTCAAGCTGCCTTTTCTCTAAGGACTCAGATCAGTTCCCTTTCTTTGGCTTTCTGGTCTATAGGTTTATTCAGTCTATTTTTTTTTTCTAACTTTCACCTTCTGTTTTCAAATCAATACTAAATATCAATTCCAAAGCAGAGGAGTGGTAAGGACTAAGTAATGGGGGTTAAACGACTTAGTCTGGGTCTGGTCTATTCACTGAGGCAGTGTGATATGAGTCAAAGACCTGGGTTTCAGGTTTGTTCTTATCTATATGACTATGGACAAGTCACATTCCCTCTTTTGGCTTCAGTTCCCCATCTAGTACCTGAGAGAACTGGACTAGATAACCCCTTTGATTCAAAGGACTACAGGGGGGAAAAAAAAAGCTGTGCGCATGCGCGTGCGTGCATGTGTACGTAGGTGTACCTACGTGCGTATGTAAATCTCTCTCTGGTACGTAAGCTTGTGTGTGGTAGAAATTCGCTAGGTCCTGGTCAATTTCAGGGCTTTCTCTTTGAAGTAGACTAGGATTGAGTAGGCTTTAAAGGTCTAGGCTCACTCCCCCATGCCTTCGCCTTCTGACTAGAGCCTGAGGCATTGTAGCTTGCAACCCTGGCTTTCACCTCAATCAGATTGGGACTCCCCACTTGGTTTAGCATTTCCCATCTCTGTGTACTTGTGTATTTACCTTCCGCATTCCTGACTCTGCGCACCTACCTTTACTGGGAGACCCTCCCCTCAAAAGAAAACTCGCTTTGCTGTTCCAAGGCTAAGCCGTTATCTTACACCTCTAATCCTTGGAGATAAGGAGGGGAGGACCTCGCTAGTCGTTACCTAATAACCCCCCAATCATTTTATATGACTCCACTGTCCCTTCTCTTTATAGTTTTCTGCTCTAAAAGACCCCAAGCCGTAGAGGTGTTGCCAGTTTTAATGCTCCAGTATTAAAAATAATAAATATGGGGACAGCTAGATGGCTCAGTGGATAAAGAGCCAGGCTTGGAGATGGGAGGTTTGGGGTTCAAATGTGGCCTCAGACGCTTCATAGCTGTGTGACTCTGGGCAAGTCACTTAACCCCCATTACCTAGCCCTTATGGCTCTTCTGCCTTGGAACCAAGTATTAGTATTGATTCTAAAAGAGAAAGTAAGGATTTTTTAAAATAATAAATACATATGAATTACTTCTAAATTCTGCCCTTCCTCAGTTTACCGTGTATGTGTGTGTGAGAGAAAGAAAGGGGGAGGGAGGGTTACAGATTTAGGGTTAAAAATTAATTTAGAAACTAATTTAGGTTTAAAGTTAGAAACAGATCTAGGGTTGAGGTTAGAAAGGAATTAATATATGTTATAGATACACAAATATATATAAAGATGCTATATTTATTCAATAATAGCCAATATTTATATAGCATTTTAAAGTTTACAAAGTGCTTTACAAATATTAATTTTTACAAATATTTTTACAAATATTGTCATATTCAAACTCTGGGAGTTGAGAGTCACACCTTGATTGACAGGTGAAGACAATATTAATTTATAAATTTACAAATATTATCTTATTTTTATCCTCATAACAATCCTGAGAGTTAAGTACTATTATTATCCCAATTTTACGGAAATGAAGCAAACACAAATTAAATGATTTGTTCAGGGTCATACAGTTCCTCTCTAAGGTAGGTTTTGAAGTCAAGCTCCCAGGCTCTACATCTCCATTCTATATCACCTAACTATATATTCTGTATTATTTTTTGAAACACTAGGTGGAAAATAATATTTTACATTTTTACTTAACTAAAAATGATTAACAGAAACCCTTACTTGGGTTGCTTTTGACTTACATGAGGGACTTCAGTGCTTTGTTTCTTCTCATGAGTATCAAGAACGCTCAGAAGGAAAAAAAAGCTTAGACTTACATCTGAAAGGGCCCTTACAAGTCAAGTCCATGCTTCTCATTTTCAGATGAGGATACTAAAACCTCAAAAGATTCAGCGACTTGGCCAAGCTCTCCTAGCTCATAAGTAGTAGAGCTCACATCTGAACCCAAGCTCTCATTTCAGTTCTTTTTACTGAACCACACTGCCTCTTTCCATGACTGCATAAGAGACTAGCATCCCTCCCCCCTGATTTATGAGATAACTGTAGCAAATCAGATAACATGTATTTTTTTTAAGTCATTGTGTACTGGGAAAGTCTCAGAAAATAGAACTGAGTTCCTGACCCTCATGAATTGATAAATATAAATTATGAGGATAAAGATAGGCCATAAATCATTCACTGTTACAGAGCACATTCCAAAAACCATCTATTAACCAAATTTGAACTTTGCCATTTCAGTCGTTCTCAACAGAGATCATAATAGTAAATACCACTCATGTCCAGAGGTTGCAAATCCCTAGGAATCACTTGAGTCACTAGAGAAATAAGACAGCATTGTTAGAATCCATTAACAGCTCTCTTTCTTTCAACCTTAAACATATCTTGACTTCACCTTGGTACTAATCTAGCATCAAGACCCCATTCTCCTTTAACTAGCTCCTATTCCACTGACATTATCCCTGGATAAAGAAATCACAACTTCCAGTTTGAGAGTAGAAAAAAAAAAAGTTCCATAAAAATGATGGCTAGAGTCTTCCTTTGCAATTGCTACCAAATAGGGGTCACAGCAGTTTTTCATTAGTGGTTAGGGCTAGGAATCAGCCATTCCCACATTTCTAAAGAGGATCCAGTTTGTCTTCAGTGCTCCCATGCCTCTCCTTTTTCTGTTGGGTTTTTTTTACTACTCTTTCTGCTCAAACCTGTTGGCATTTCCTATGCCCTCCTCACCTCTAGGCATACAACACCTAAAACCAAAAAGGTCCTTTCCTGTTAGGGAATTGTTTATTGATAATTTTGTTTATTCAACCAAAATACTGCTTCATTTTGACACAGGATTTTATCTATAGCATTTTACAAGGGGTTACTCTGAGCGTACCAGGAGGTGCCTTAGACTAGAGCTGCCCCAATTCACATACTAGATTTATCACCCACAAAAACAGCTGATCCAACACTAGTTATAAATGATGGAGCTACTAGATGACTCTTAAAACTGGTCTACCCCACCACGCTCTTTGGTATCTGGCAAAATCCACATTTAGCCAGCCTCAGCTTCTCCCTGTGCATTCTAGGGTTTTTGCCTAAAGATATGATTCAATCCCATCATAATCCATAACTAGATTGGCTCATGTTCCCATGTCAAATCAAATTACCTAGAATTTATTAAAGGTCCCTAATGATGAGATTTCAACTTTCCCAGTTTCTCTGGACCCCAAAAGATTACTCCATTTAATTTCCTTGTAAATGTCTTCGTATAACAATGAAAACAAAATTAAAATCAGTGTTTAAATTCCCAAGAAATGTACCTCATTTTTTTGGTGAGGTCTAAAATCTCAATCCTATCCATTCTTCTTCAATTGATACATCTCAGATCTACCCAAAGATGGACGGGGAACTCCACCCACTTCTTATTCCAGCCAAATATTTTGGTTCTAAGAGCTAAGAGTGAAGGGCAAACTCTGCCTCAGCTCAATACATTTACCTCCCACTGTCTAGTTAGACCAATAACAAATCCCAGCTCTCCCACAACCCCATGATCCAATGGCCCTGTGTCAGATGTCAGCTTTTTGATCACTAAAAGCCCTCTAGAGATTCCTTCATCAAGTCTCTGAAATATTTTTCTAAAGTCCTCCACTGTCATTTCCCCCCCATAAATCACAATGGTTCTCTTTTCAAAAGCACCCCTCAGCTTGACATTAGTATTTTATATTTATATATTTTTTTATTTTAATAACATATTTTCACATAAGTTTTCCAAAGTTATATGATCCATGTTGTCTCCCTCCCTTCATCCTTCACCTCTCCTGGAGCTGACAAGCAATTCAATCTGGGTTATGCTGGGTTTTTATAATATATTTTTTTTGCCATTAGTATTTTAAATTAAATGCCCTAGACATTTTTTCTCTACATATCCTGATTTTTCCTGGGCTTAGAGATGTCAAATAAATTCAAAGATAAAAGAAATCTATCCAGTAGAAGCTATTAAGCAAACATTTATTAAGCATTTACTATAGGTAGAGTACTGTGCTTATCACTGGGGATGATATATGGGTTAGATGAAACGCAGTCACTGTCATCAAAGGAAAAGACAAAGGCACGGATGGACATAACTCTTTCAGCAAATCACTCTGCCCTAAATTATTAATGTAGGCTTCATTGCCACAATTTCCAGTTTTCTAAAAGAAGACAAAGAGAGAAACTGATGCTAACCCCAAAAGTATGTAGTTTTAATGGTGAAATTTCAGGCATCAGTAATAGTAAGAGACTTTACCCAGGTTGACGGACAATTTTTTTAAACCTTTTTAAATCTTTACCTGTATATTGGTCCCAAGGCAGAAGAGCAGTAAGGGTTAGGCAATGGAGGTTAAGTGATTTGCCCAGGGTCACACAGCTAGGAAGTGTCTGAGGCCAGATTTGAACCCATTTCAGGTCCCTAGACCTAGCTTTCAATCCACTGAGCCACCCTGCTGCCCCCAAATGGACATTTTTAAAGACAGATGCTGGTTCCACAGATGGACCCTACGGTATTTGTGTTTTTTTGAGATAGGAAGGAAAGAGTTGATTTTGGAATAAGAGGACCTAGGTTCAGATCCCGGCCTTCCCTTTTATTACTTACTATACGAATGTAGACTAACTTCTCTGCGCCTCTGCTGTTTATTAACTGAGTGCTGCCAAAACAAGCTTCCTAAGACACAGAACTGGCTGTGCCAGTCCCTGGCTCGAGAATCTTTAGCGATTCTTTATTTCTTTTTTTAATTTCATAATAAAAGATTTTCCCATGGTTACATAATTCATGTTCTTACTCTCTCCTCCAGATTGGAACCTAGGACCTGCCATCTCTAGGCCTGGTTCTCAATCTATTGAGCCACTCAGCTACCCCCTACATTCTACTTTTTGATAGATCCAAGTGCTGCTATGATGTGTTGGAAATATATAGAAATGCTGATGATTTATGTGCATTTATTTTGTATCCTGCAACTTTGCTAAAGTTGTTGATTATTTCCACTAGCTTTTTAGTTGATTCTCTAGGATTTTTTAAGTAGACCATCATATCATCTCAGCCAAATAGAACATGGGCTATTCCTTGACCTCAGCATTCTGTGTCTCTCTGCCATGTTTGGGAAGGTTGGTCGTCACTCTTTGCCTAGAACAAACTTCCTCGACTTCTTTTGTCTTTCAGAATCCTTTTCTTCCTTCAGATTTCAACTAAAATGACTGTTGGTAAAGTCTGCTCTGTTTCCCGCCAACATAAAATGTTTTCTCTGACCCTAGATTGTTCCAAAACTCTTTAAATGCCTCCTTTACCCCCATCACCCTCTGCTTTAGAGTCTTCTCTGAGAACACGTCCCTGGAAAGTTCCCTGAGGATAAGAGCTGGGACATTTAGAAAATCTTTGTTTCCCCAGTTAATGCTTACTCAATTTAATAGTAATCACTAGCATTCAGACAGCCCTTTAGGGTTGGCAAAGCACTTTAAAAATGTGATCTCTGGGAAAATATTCTAAATAAAAAAATAATAAACCAAAAAAAATGTGATCTTATTTTATTCTCACAACAGCCCTCTTGGAGAGGTACTTTTATAATGTCCAGTTTACAGATGAAGAATTGAGGGAGGCAGAGGTTGTGACTTGTCTAGGGTCAAACAGTTCATCAGTGTCTGTAACAGGTTTTGAAGTCAGGCTTTCCTGGCCCTAGCATATCCAGTGCATATCCATGATGACACCTAGATGCTTATTGAATCCCACATTGACAGTGACAAAGACTAGAGCATTTATTTAATCTGTCCCAAATCTCTTGATTACTACTTTAGGGCTCTCTTCATGATACCACACTGTCTACAGTTTATTCTTATATTTCCCCTCCTTCTATACAAATAAGAAAAGTATCACAAAATCTGAGAACCTTCTAAGGAGAGGACTTAGAGGTTATTTAGTTTCATCTCTTAACTATTACAGAAATTTCATGTATGAGATCCCCCAAAATCAAGCAATCAACCTCTGTAGGAATACCACCAGGTGCCTGGGGGAGCTCACAGCCTAGTGTGAGGGGGAGAAGGGAAGAAGGTAGATAGGAAGGTAGGATGGGAAAAAGGAGAGAGGAAAGTAGAGGAAGGGAAAGGAAGGTAGCATCCCCAGCCTCTGCAGAGGGAAATTGACCAGAGCCCTTTGGGGCTCAAATAAAAGATCAGAGAGCAACTTAGGGTTTAGAATAGCTGGGTTTTATTTAAATTAAGAAAGGTTAGGTAGGGAAAGAGGGTCTCCTGTGTAGAAAGAGTCCAGGATCAGAGAGAGTCAGTCAGCCTCCAGACTCCAGAGAGCATTTATAGTTCTGACTGCTGATGGTGCAAGGAACAAGGCTATTCCCTTTTCAATATCCATTTAGATATTTGAAAGGGCATGTCACATTCCCCTTAAGTCTTCTCTTCTCCAGATGAAATATCCCCAGTTCTCTGAGCCATTTCTCAGGGGACAATTTCCGGACTTCTCATCACCCCAGTTGCCTTCCTTTTGGACATAGTTCAAAAGCCAATGTCCATCTTAAGTTGGGGCAGCACCATGTTTAGATATGGTCTGGCAATCCAAAATACACAGCACTCTTGCTATCAATGAATGACTTGTTATGAGGATTGATTACATTTTAAAGTACCTGTCAGCCTCTGGGATAATCCTAAAAGACTTATGATGGGGAAGGCATCTACTCCTAGAGAAAGAACTGTTGGACTCGTCTTTCGCATCAGTGTATCTTTGGTCTTATTTGGGGTTTTTTGTTTTGTATGAGTTTGCTCTTACAACAATGACAAAAATGGAAGTGTATTTTGCATGACAATAAAAAAATAGCAAAAATAACCGTCAGTCAGCAAGCTTTTCTAAAGCACCTACTATGTGCCAGACATCATACTAAACACCGGACATACAAAGGAAGACAAAACACTTTCCTTGTCCTGGCACTGTATAATTATTTAATCATGACCAATTAAAATCCCCAGATCTCTTTTGACTTGTTCTCCTCTTAGATGCCCCTTCCTCTTGTTGTTCAGTCATGTCCAACTCTTCATGATCCCATTTGGGATTTTCTTGTGTAAGGGTTAAATTTAATGGTTGGACAATAATTTTATGAAATTATGTGGTTGCCAATATTAATTATTCCTTGAGTCAGAAATTTATTTACAAAATGGAGAGGAAACAATAAAGTAGAGAAATATGGAGAGGTTATCTATCCTATCAATCTAAATGTTTACTCCAGGTCTGCTTAATCCAGGCAGATTAATTAGTTCTCAACCAGGAAGGCTGATGGTGAGTAACCACGCAGCCTCCTCCAAGATGAAAGCTAGTCTCTTAGGAAACCAGGAAAGGAGTCAACCTTTTATTCACCCAACATAGTAGTCCAGAAGTCAGAGTCTAAGTTGAAGCAGAGCTCCAGGCCCACCCCACCATCCAAGCTGCAGTCTCCAGAGAAGCTCCCTTGAAGACTCTCCCCAGTCAGAAGACTATCTTCCCAAGACAATCTGCTCTGAGGGAGTTTGGAGCTTGCTTGTATGATGCTAAAGGTGTCAGCTCTGATCATAGGATTCACAAGTTTGGAATCCATACCACTCATCCTCTGAAGGTATAAACTCTTATCAAAGGATTCACAAGTTTCTGGAGTTGTCATCCATTTTAGTAAGTGACTTTCAAACTCCTCCATCAATTTAAGCTTTTTGTTGGTTCAGTCAAAAGGTAGACAAAGGAGAGTTGATCCTGTCTTCCTCTAGTGAGATACTAAGTAGGGGTACTGAAGTTAGTGTTAACTCAAGATAAACAATAGAGTAAAGAGTTCTTTTTCACACTTGGCAAAAACATTGGAATGGTTTGCCATTTCCTTCTCCAGCTCATTTTACAGGTGAGGAAACTGAAGCAAACAGGGTTAAGTGTCTTGCCCAGGCTCACACAGCTAAGTGTCTGAGGCCAGACTTGAACTCTTAAAGATTGATCTTCCAGATTCTGAGCCTCTCTGCACCACTTGGCTGCTCCTTCTTGTTCTCAAGCTAAAAGAGGACCTTCCAAATTTCACTTTTTGTTTGCCCTATTTGTATATCTTGTTTCCTGGGCAGAATGGGAGGGCAGAAACTTTTGTCTTTGTCTTTATATCTCTCCCTCCTCCAGTGCCTGGCATAGAGTAGCTCCTGAGCACATGCTTGTTGGTTGATTAAATTTAGGATGCTAATTTCTCCCTGCTAAATTGAATCACGTTGGTCCTGGCCCAGCATTCGAGCCATCATGAATGCTTCCATAATTACAGATCAGGAAACTGAGACTGAGATGAGAGAAATGACTTAGGGAGGGTCTGACAGTGTGTCAATAAAATGGAAAAAAAGCTTTGAATCCAGGCTCCCTTCGACCCTGCTTCACGCTCCCTCCCCCAGTCCTGGTGGCTTCTCCCTGGACACAATGTTATCTCAGCACGTTCCCTTTTAGTCATTTTAGGGAGAGGTAGAGCATACCCAGCCATCTGGACTGTGGCTATCTTCGAGTACATCTAGCTTCAGATCTGCCTCCCAAAACACTGCTTTGAAGAAAACAGGAAAATGAACCTCTCCAGCAGATTGCCCCAGGCTAGAGAGTTGCCTCACATGCTTTTGACTATTCTGTGACTCAAAAAATGGCAGCCATAAATAGTTTCTCTTTCTTTTTCTTTATAATCTTATTTATTACATATGGTTGGTACCTCTGATAGAATGTAACCTCTTTGGGCAGCTAGGTGGCTCAATGGATAGAAAGCCAGGCTTGGAGATGGAGGTCCTGGGTTCAAAAATGGGCTCAAACAGTTCCTAAGATGAGAGGGAGGGAGGGAAGGGAGGAAGAGAGGAAGGGAGGAAGGGAGGGAGGGAGGAAGGGAGGAAGGGAGGGAGGGAGGGAGGGAGGAAGGGAGG
>NC_058130.1:52823381-52841984 GCF_016433145.1 Gracilinanus agilis
CAATACTATGTATTGGTTTCAAGGCAGAAGAGTGGTAAGGGCTAGGCAGTTAAGTGACTTGCTCAGGATCCGACAGCTAGGAAGTATCTTAAGGCTAGATTTAAACCCAGGGCTTCCTGTCTCTATGCTTGACTTTTTATCCACTGAGCTACCCAGCTGCTGCTATAATTTTGTTTGTTTCTTTGTTTACATAACCATTTTGCAGCCATATTGTAGAGAATCTCAAATCATGCTTTAAAAAGATTAGACTTCATACAAGAGGAAATGAGGCACATGTGAATGTTTTTGAACAATGAATTTTCATGATCCATATGTGAGGAAGATAAATTAATTAGCCTCAGGTTTCAAAAGTGGGTAACCCAGAATGGTGATGGCATTCATTAAAATGGATAGTCAAAAAGAACAAGTTTTTTAGGAAAATACTAATTAAGTATTAAATATATTGTATTTTAGGTTACAGGAGAATTCAAAATGAAAGCAAATGATTAGGCAGTTGGGAAAATTAGAGAAATAACAAACAAGAGTCACCAAGTTCAGGGAGAAAGCTATAACAGTAGTGTGGGTATGAGAGATAAGATCCTAAAAATATGATGGGGTAGTTGTAATGGACTTAGAAATAAAAGAATGGATAGATTTAGGAGCTATTGGAGAAGGAGAATAAGATGCAATATTTAGTATACAGTTAGAGAAGGAGAAAGAAGATGGGAGAATTTGGAGGAGTCGAAGATTACTCTAGAATTTTCTTAAGCTGGAAGACTGGAAGGATGATTATTCCATCAAAAGAAACAAGTTGAGGGAAGGGGCAGCTTTAGAGAGAAAATACAATTAATTTATTTTTTATATGCTGAATTTGAGATATTAGTAATTTAAATGGATAGATATGTCTAGCAACATTAGAAATATTAGAGTACCTGGATTAGAACCCAAGCCTTCTCACACTTAGTCTATCACTGTTTCCACCATAGCATACCACCTTTTGACATGCCTCACAATTCTTTTTCCCTGAATCTCTACTGGTTCAGGGCCATGACTTATTTCCCATGGCAAGATTCCCAGCCGTAGGCGGTAGGCTTGCTGTTTCCCCAAGCCAACTTTGTATATTTTTAGGCATTTTTAAATTATCTGTAGTAATGTCAGTTTCCATTTATGCAAATAATCAAGATTTCACTGTGTTTTTAATTATTTTGTGAATTTAGAGGAAGAGTTTGAGTGTTCTAATAGGAAGAGACCTTGATATCTAGTTAAATTACCTGGATATGTCTTACATAATTCATTTTCTTCATATTTTCCTTCAAATGCACAATGTTCAAATTCAGATCATTTATGGATCATGTGCCCAGTTCCCAATCCCCAAACACACATACACAGATTGTACTGTTTAGAATTGTAGCAAAGCAGTCCAAGGAAAACAATCTGAAAATGAAAACATGTTTTCCTTTGTTCCTCTACATGAGTAGTAGACTCCAAAGTGCTCTTGATTTCCTTCTACTTTGATTTTTTTTAATTAGTCTGGTCTATACTGTCATAATATGGTGGCTGAAACTGGCAGACTGTTTTTAGTCTAGGCCTCACATGTTGCTACATTTTTTTGGTTCCTGAATAAGTCCAGGGTCTGTTAGGAAGGAAAATAGGGTCAACTTTTTTATCAGTTTGTTCAAGACTAATTAGGTTCCAATTCACTGAAACTACACACATACTTACTCTCTCTCTCTCTCTCTCTCTCTCTCTCTCTCTCTCTCTCTCTCAGTTGTTCTCTCTCTCTGTTTCTGTCTCTTTCTCCATCCCATCTCTCTCTCTCCCTCTCTCTCTTGTTCTCTGTCTCTGCCTTTCTCCCTCCCTCACTCTTGTTCTCTCTGTTTCTGTCTCTCCAGACCCCTCTCTTTCTCCATCTCTCTCTCTTTCTCTCTCTCTCCTTCCCTCTCTCTTGTTCTGTCTCTCCTCCATCCCTCTCTCTCTCTCTGTCCCCCTTTCTCTCTCCCCCCACCCCTCCCTCTCTTTCTGTCTCTATCTCTGTCTCTGTATCTTTCCACTTTGTACAAAATGATAGGATTGGACCCAATGGATTCAACATTCCCTTCTGGTGATTCCCCTTCCTGGCAACAGCTTAAAACCCATTTGTGAGGGGGCAGCTGGGTAGCTCAGTGGAGTGAGAGTCAGGCCTAGAGACAGGAGGTCCTAGGTTCAAACCCGGCCTCAGCCACTTCCCAGCTGTGTGACCCTGGGCAAGTCACTTGACCCCCATTGCCCACCCTTACCAATCTTCCACCTATGAGACAATACACCGAAGTACAAGGGTTAAAAAAAAAAACCATTTGTGAAAAGGAAAAACAAGAGCCACAACACATAAACCAGGGATCTGTCCACACAAAGTCCAGCTCACAAAGTGGATGGCCCACTGGTCTATAACTATACATAAATCCAAGAGCAAAGTTTTTTGTTTTGTTTTTGCTCCTGATTGTTTGGGTCTCTGCCAGGGTGCTGTGACCTCCTGACTGGTCTGGAAGTTGAACAGGAGGCCTCCTGGCAGTTTGTATTGCTAGCCCACAGGCATCCTTAGATGCCCAAAGGACTAACTCTTTGCTGGCCGCTGCCACTTCAGGATGGTAGATGCCATGCTAGAGGCTTGGATCAATTCATGATCAATATTGACGATGATTCCCATTTGGATGCCAAATTGATATTCCCAAACCACAATTCTATCACCTCCTTTTCACTTAAAAATCTTTTGTAATTCCCTATTGCTACTAAGAATACAATATCCTCAGTGTGGCATTTAAAACCCTTCACCATGACTCCTACCCACTTTTCCAGCCTCATATTACTTTCCCTCAGGAACCTTCCATTTCAGTGAGACTGGCCTCTACCTTATAGATTGTATGGGTAGGCAAGAGACACAGTGCATAGAATGCAAGGCCTGGAGTCAGGAAGATCTGAGTTCAAATCTAGCCTCAGACACTTATTAGCTGGGTAAATGACTTTTGTTACTTTACTTAAGCCCCTGGTAAGTCCCTTAGCCCTATTTGCCTCAGTTTCCTCATCTATAAAATGAGCTGGTGAAAGAATAGCAAACCACTCTAGGATTTTTGCCAAGAAAACCCCAAATGGGGTCAAGGAGAGTGAAAAATGATTAAGCAAAATATAGATGGCATTCTATGTCCTACATTTGTGTGTTTGCACAAGGAGTCCCTCTTGTTAGAGAAAATGCACCTCCCTTGACCTCTGCCTCTTTGCATCTTTGGTTTTTTTTTCCAAGTCTAGTTCAAGTGTCCCCTTGTACATGAAGCAATCTTATCCCCTGCCCCTTCCCCCATTTCTTAGCACTCCACCTCCTGAAATTACTTTGCATTATTCTGCATATATCTTTCACTTATTGATTTATGGATAGGTGGTAATATCTTGGTAGAATATAAACTTGAAGGAGGGCAGGAGCTGATTCACTTTTTGTATCCCCATCTTCTAGTACAGTATCTTGCACAGAGCAGGCTCTTACCTGTTTTGTTTTGTTTTTTAATTGAATCAAATTGCTAATGATTATAATCATGTGACCTAAACACATCCTGAGATTTCTGATGATGTTTCCCTCTTACCCTACATCATTTACTTTGATTCATGTTAGAAAACGGTCTTCAGAAGATGCTTGGAATCGTCTTCCTCTAGGGAACCCTATCTCCCATCTTGGCTCAATCAAGAGCTCCTTCTCTCAAAAGGCCCTTCCCAACCCCCCCCCAAATGATCGGTGTCCCCCAAACAACTCCAGACTTGTTTTTGCATGTGTCCTGCTTATTTACTCCCCTGTGATCCCCTGGTAAAATGATCCTCAAGGTCTTTTGTCTTTGTATCCCTTCTCAAGGGACTTTTGACTTTGTATCCCCAACATTTAGCACAGTGCCTGAAACATGGTAGATTATTAATAAATGCTTGTCGATGGGTTGGCCAATTAAGCAAAGCTACTCAAGACCAAAGCCAGGGACAGCAAGACCATCTCCCTCCCACCCCCTTCCCTCATCCAGGAAGCAGAGCCATGTTGGTAAAGAGGAGAGTGTCACTCCCAAATAGCCCACCCCACCAAGCAAATGCCTGCTTGGGCACTCGCAGAAAGCATCGGCAGCCAGTCTGAGAAAGTTATGCTGTTTTTATTTCACAGGACAGCTCCACGTCAAACCAGCGGCTTGGTCTACAGGGCACCATCAGTGTGTGGGAGGGACAGAGGATCCAAACAGACAGTCTAAGTGAAGGACATTTGGTCATATCATACAGAAACGATATCCAGAGGAACAATGACGATCATCGAGGGGGCAGGGGAGAGCGCAGTTTCGGGGGGTGGGTGGGCTTGTATACAGTGAGATGCGGGGATTAGAAGGGGATGGAGGGGAAGACGAGAAATGCCAGCCACTGGAAAGTGATCAAAATCATCTCTACTGCTAAACCATGTAAACTGTCACACTGCTAGGAGATAATAGAGTCCAAAATGTACAAAAGAATCTCTATCTAGGACATACTTTCTGTCTAGTAAAGGAAAGTGCACTAAAGTCTGGGTTACAGAGAACAGTCACGTTGGAGGCGGCTGGCACGGAAGAGTCCAAAGGGAAAGAGGATTCGGCCGATATGGGGAGGGGAGTTGGCAAGAGCTGCCAAGCCAGCACCAGAGGGTGGTCTGCCTAGCTCTGGAAAGAGCAACCTCAGGAAGCCTGGAAGAGGGGAACACTGCAAGACCCAGAGGCTACAGGAAGGCCACTCTTTCCTGCCCATGCCTGCCATCTGGGTGAAGCCTTGACCCGGGTGGGAATTCTGCTGGTCACTCTGAAGATGGAAAACCCAGACCACCCAGGAGAAGTAGATGTCTGAAATGGGAACCCAGGCTTAAGATGTCTGAATTTGTCTGCACAGCAGAAAATCATCTCATCAACAACTCCTCCTCCTCCCAATTCCCCGCTGTCTCTCCCCTCCTTCCTGCCCCCCTCCCCATCCACATCACCCTATTTAGGTCTGGGACCCTTCTGGGCTTCTCAGCGCATACTCGTGAGGCAGCCTAAAAGAACAGCCTGGGAGGCACGAACTCTGACACTTAATGTGGCTCCGGCTAAGTCACCTCACCCTTCTAAACAGAGATCTCCTCATCGACAAAAAAAAAGATAAAAAATACTCGTTCTGTCTGCCACACAGGGCTGTTCCGAGGGAAGAGCTTCATGAACCTTAAAGTGCTAAGTAAATGAGTTATTATTATTGTTCCTTTTTTGGGAAGAGTGAATGAGTGTGAATGAGTGAAAAGATTAGGATTCAAAAGACTGGGGAAGAGAACTGTGACATTTGTCTTGGGGTCTGTCCTTTGGCCAGGTCCTGCGCTTTAAGGGCCAACATACTACCACGTAGTAGGAAGGCCTCCACATTCATGCTTAAAAGAATGAGAAAACCCAACAAGGCAACCCAAGAAAACCAGCCAAGCAGCCAGTCCAAGTAGCTCTAATAGAAAAGTCCCAGTTATGAATGAGCCTTCTGGCAGCCTGCATCGCCCTTTATGTTTCATATTTTGAGAAAGATGCTTGGTAACTGTTTATCTAGCTGTCCCCTCACTTCCTATCCAAGAATCCAATATTTCAGAGGAGGAAGGGACCAGATAGCCACATAGGTCAACCCCAAGCTGAAAAATAATTCCCTTTGTGTCAGGTCCAACAGGTGTTCCTACTGTCTTTGCTGAAAGACCTCCGAGGAAGGGAGGCCAGCATCCTCTGGAGGCAGCCCGTTCTACTCTTGGACGATTCTCATTGGGAGAAGTTTTTGCTTTCAGGGAGTTGGAATTTGCTTCCCCCCCCCAACCCCTCCTACCATTTCCATCAAATGTTCCTAGTTCAGCTCTGTGAGGCAGAAAAGGGTAAATCTAATCCTTCTTCCTCATGACCGCCCTCCTCAAAGTACTTCAAAAAACAGATATCGTGTGTCTTCCCCCTCCAGTCCAACTTCAACTTTTCTCTTCTCCAGGATGTTTAATCTCTATTTCCTACAGCCAATCCTCATGTGGCACAGACTCAAAAGTCTGTCACCATCTTAGCTGACCTCCTTTGAACACTTTCTAGCTCATCTTCTTGCCTTTTTATCAGATAAGTGGCTCATCTTTTCCCCCAGCCCCTACTGCTCCATTTCTTGATTAAAAGGTCCCCTCCTCCCTTGGGAATTGAGCCCAATGGTATGAAAGGAAAGAAATTGGGTGGCATTCACTCCCCATGCTCAGGATTCATGCCAATCTTGTGTTCTGGGATTTTCTAAAGGCGCTTAAAGGTGAGAAAACATTCGCACTGAAAACAAGAAAAGGCAAGAATTTCATAGAGACCCACAGTTACTAAAGAGGAAAAGGAAAAAAAAAAAAGGGGGTCGGGGTGGGAAGCACGGTTAGATCTCAAGTCCCCGAGAAAGATTGGCAAATGATGGTCCTCTCTCCAGGACAACAAGGGAAACTGGACCAGAAATCATATCTTTGGTCAGTTTTAAATGAATGTCTCACTGGTTCATCTTTAGAACAGACTGAGCACCTGCCCCCCCCCAGAAAGACAAAAAGGCTTTGGCCTCAAGAGTTCAACTAAGGTGAAACAAACAGAACAAAAAACTCCAGAAAGCCAGAGAACTAGTTGAGATCATCACAGTTTTCAACAATACTAATGAACAAGTGTGTAAACACCACTTCCCCTTTTAAAATGGATTATACTGAGGACTACTACTAACTACATTTCCCCCCTCACACACACACACACACACACACACACACACACACTGTACAATGAAAGATTAGGTTGGGGGGGTTGTTTTTATATTGATCTATATACTAAGTGCAAAGATTTGGTGAGTGGCACTGGCTACCATTAACTTTTAGCCTTTTTTTAAATACAGTTTACATTTCAATAGTTACTTTTCTAGCATTTCAACAAATACAACAATATCGATCAGACTAGAACAGGCAAGGGTTGGGAAGATACGTGTTGTGAAACATGCATGGGTCCTGGCTGTCAAGAGAGAAAGCAATAGCAAAAGATCATGATGAATTTTTCTTCCATTTTCTTCCACCCAGCAGGTCAGCATTCACACTGGGGGAAAGATAGCTCCGGGACTTCTTTCTGCCCAGGTGGGAGACTTTTCCTGAGCAAGAAAGCATGAAATAATTCCATAGGGAGAAAATGGGGCGCTGAAAAGAAGATGACTAAGTCTTTATCTACACCAGAGCCCAAGCCAATGAGAAATTCCATGTTTCGGGGGAAACATAACTGGCAAATTTGGAGAGTGGGGAAATAATCGCCCTGGTGGATGGGTAGAATGTTTCCTTTTGTAATTGGTTGTCTCTGTGGTACGGGATCACTTGGTCAAAATGGCATGAGTACTGAATTTGGATCTGTGGCTCTTCAGTGGATGGGAAGAAGACTTTTGTCCCTAGACAATACAATAGGATTGCAAATAAGTGGCCAAAATTTGCCACTCCTCTCTAATTTTTTAGATGGACAATTTTCTCTTATAGGAATTTAAAAAAAAGTGATCACTAGGGTACTTACTACAGAGATCTTATGGTATAGTGGACAGAGTGCTACACTGGGAGGTAAGTGATCTAGGTTTAGTCCCACTCTGTCGCTTAGCAGCCTTGTGTCCTTGGACAAGGTCGCTCTCTTCACCTCAGCTACCCAAACTCCAAAATGGGATAATAACGATCCAGCAGGGGTTTGAGCCAGGTGATCTTGGACCTCCTTTTATAATGAAGATTTCCAAATCACAAAACCAGGGCTGGCCTGAGGCAAAATTGTGATGGCTGTGAAACTTGTCTTTGGTTCCCCCCCCCCCATGTGCCCACTTTCCCCCTTTTTTGCAGCATTCAGAACCCTTTCCCTCTTCAGGCACCTGATGTCTTCATGCATCCTGGCTCTTGCTATCAGACAGGAAAACATCCCATTCATTAACACTAAGACCTGAGGACTTCATAGGACATGCTTCATGTGGGGAGGGAATACTCTTATATTTTTCAAAGGGCACATAGGTCAATGCTTAAGCTAAAGGAATGAATCACTAATGGGAAGAGTTCCAGGGATCTTTGAAGGAAATGTTCCTGTGGAGCCAGAAGGACGGAGGCAAGAATTCCCTCTGATGCATCTAGAGAGCCTTGCAAGCAACATATACTATTATTGATGCAAGATGAGGAGGCTGGCAACAAAACTCTACCACCATCCACCCTTTTAATCCCAGCATGCAGGTTTCCAGGGGATTGTTCATACCCAGCTGGTGTTGGAGCAAAACTTCCCTGAGGGGGAAATAAAATACCCAGAGACTTAGGGAAGTACAGGTAAATAAAGAGCTGGAGAAGGTGAGCAGAGAGTTCTCCTGGGTGGATATTCAAGAGCAAAGTAAGAAGGCTCAGATTCAAACTGGGTTCACCAGGGCTCCAGGACCCTGTGGCTTTTGGCACATCCCTGGGGAAATGGATTCAAGAGACCAGAAGAGAAAAGAAAATCAACTAAAAGAAACACAGAGGGGTCCTGAACCCAGTCAGGAGAGAGAAGACCGATCATCATCGTACACTAAGAAATCATGCATCCCACTTCCATCAGTACATTTTCCCCTCCCCAAAGGAGGAAAAGAAGAAAGCAATTTCATTTGCATAAACTCTACCAGCTGTATTACACAGTATAGAAAGTGCAAACTCTTACCCCATCAGACTGGCTTCCTGTCTGATCTGGTCAAATATGGCTCATGCGTTTCATGCAAGAGGGAGGACCCCAACCCAAGGGAGACTCTCGGGAATTACTGTGCAACTTGAAATAAACCAATGGAAACCAAAGCCTCCTTGCCTGTTTAGTCCCAATTTGACACGGTGATAATTAGTAAAAAAGAGAAAAAGGCAAATTAAGGATTTCCCAAACAGTCTAAGTTAAACCACTATAGTTACATCTATCGGTTTATTACTACTGCTCTGTTGGGTCTGGAAGTATTCAACACCACTGTATTCTCTTTTTTTTTTTTTCCTTTTTTTTTTTTAAACACATACAACACTGTGCTACGTTTCGGCTTAGGTAATTTATAATCCCCTTTTTCTACACACAAATACAAGGGTTTGGTGGTTGGGGGTGGGTGGCAGGTTCTTATTGTCCATCTCTAGTATACCTTCACGGCAGATGGCTGACCCTTCTCCCTCTTGGGGATTACCGGGAGTCTTTCGAGGCTGGAAACAAGGATAGAGCATAGCCCGCGTGCCGGTGGTGTTGCTGTCTCCTTTCTGAGCTAGACGGTTCCAGAAGGGACACCGCAGTCTCTCGAGATGCCCATTTCCACGGAAGGGAAACCTCCAAAGGTTCTCTTTTTCTATTGCTTCATGCACAGTTGCTGCGTGCCCCCCGGATCTCCCCCAGATCTCCCCGAGAGGCCCCATGAATCCAACCCAACCACTCTACGGGAGATGTTTAGTGGCACAGGTCTGAGGTAAATCTAATTTTCATAAAAAGGAACATGATGCTTTATACACTTGGTATGTGTGTTTACACATATAGTATATGTATATAGATGCATAAATATGTATATATATATACACACCCACAGACACATACGTACATATCTATATATATATAGAATAATTTCCAGTGACAATATGCAGAGAAAGCCTTTTTACACTTTGCCGAAATCTTAGGAAAAGCTTCTGTTCAGGTGACTCCGGTGTATGTACACAGCCGATGCGTATATACACACACTCTATGTCTATCCGTTTCTGCAAATAGATAAATACAGATGGCGACCAACACCCTCCACCTTAACGCTCCGCACACCTTCCCTGCTTAAGCCGTCTTTGGACCATTTTTCTTCTCCCGATACCAAAAGACATCCCCGCCCCGGGGGCTGCCCTGGAGGCGACAACTCGGTTGCGGCAGCGTTCCGGCACTACATGGTCCCCGACTTGTCGGTGGAGCTGTTGGGGAACATCTTTTCGGTGGGGGTCACCGCGGGGCTGCCCATTCCCGAGCTGCTGCTGCTGCTGGATCGGTGCTGGACGACGGGGCGGATGGGCCGCATGGGCGGGGGGCGGAGCTGGGCACCGGCCAGCCGAGCCGACAGCGCGGGCTTGAACGTCGTCATCATCTCGGTGGTGGAGCTGCTGCTGCGGCGCATGGCGGCGTCTGGGTCTCGGATGACGATGGTGTGCAAGGGGCTGGCAGGTTCTGAGCTAACGGAGCCCAGGGGTGGGTTCTTCATGGGCTCTAGAGTGTCCAGGACCACATCTGGAGCCTGCTTGACGGTGTTTTGTCTTTCAAGCTCTCGAAGCTCGTGGAGGGCGGTGCTCATGGTCTTCTCGATGTCCTACAGCGAGGGAAGAAAGCAAACCCATCAGCATCCCCAACCCTAGGGAAGAGCCAGCATGGAGTGGTGAAAAGGGCACAGGACTGGGTGTCCAGACTCCCGAGGTCTTACCAAGCTGTGTTGGCCCTGGACAGGGGGTCTCTCTGGGCTTCGGATTTCTCATATCTATAATGGGGGCGGTCTTCTTCCCACCCCACTAGCCTACACCCTTCCTTATAAGAATCCTGATATTTGGGGATCAAACGGATACCAAAGTGAAAAGTTCTAGACCAATGGAAGAGATGACTCCTCTTGTGAGACTGTGATTTCAGAGACCCAAGCCCTTTTATCGGAGCCTATTGCTTTAGTTTCTAGGTTCTCTGACTCTTAGCACCGCAGAAGAAGAGTTTTATCTAGTACCAACCTGGCTAGAAGCATGGAACTCCTCTACACCATAACTGGCAAGGGGTCTTCCAGTCTTGGTTTGAGCATCTCTAAGGACCCTTCCAGCTTTAAGTCTATGATCCTGTGGCCTCTGGGGACAGAGAACTTAATTCCTTAACAACACAGCATCTTTCTGTTGTGAGACATCTTTCCTTGTTATCAAATATATTGAACCAAGAGCTCCCTTTCTACGACTCCTGCACAGCCTCCCTAATCCTGCCCTCTGGAACTTTTCAAAACGTGTCTATTCCCTACATGACAGACTAGTAATAGGGACGGATCTGGGAACTTCATTGGCCAGGGAAACTCTCAAATGAGGAAAGCCTTCCTTTCCCCTAAGACTGAAGAGTCTTAGAAAGATGACTAGATAGCTGAGAGGATGTGTCCAAATGATAACCCTACAGATATTCTTAAGTTTTCATTTCTCATCTTGAGTCAGAAAATAACTGCTTCTGGGACATCAATTAAACACTTAACTTCCCAGGTATAAGTACAAGATTTCTCAGAAACTGGACTTCTTCTGGAAGGAATCTCTGCCTCTGAGCCTCCTTTGTCTCACTGGTTGCTCTCAGTATTCTAAAAGAAAACTCTCAGGCCAGTTGTGGCTTCATCCCTCTCTAGGCTCCACTCGGCTCTCTAGATTTTCTTTACTACATTGCTGCCCAGGTACCTGTGCCCACTCTCCCCAGCCCCTTTTCAGTTCCCTACAATATGTTCTCTTCCTCCATTAGAATGTAAGCCTCTAGAGGGAAGGGCCTGTCTTTTTCCTTGTATTTGCACTTCCAGCACTTAGTACACTGTCAGTATGTAAGAAATGGTGTTTACTAGATGGCCTGAGATATCCCTTTCAAGTCTGAGATTATATGATTATAATATTATAATTACTAATTATATGACTCTTAATAATCTTAGCTAGATCCTAACTTTAGGGAAAAATGTTCAGTAAGTAAAGTTTGTTTTCCGTGGTAGAGTCCTTCCATCCCCCTTTCTCAAACCTGTTTTTCCCCCTTACCTTTAGTCTTGCCCCCACTAGCCAGATGCCATCTGCTGGCATTGTCTCCTCTGGCTGCCCACAATTCTCACTTTGGGACCACACTAGAGCTTCCTCCCCCCAGGCAGGGCTCCAACCTCCAAACCTTCCTCACCCAATTGGCTGAAACAAAACTTACCTGTCTTGAGTCCCATGTTTTCAGAGCCTTGCTAGATGACTAGTGCTAATTTGACAAATTAACTGAAACTAAAATGTTAATAGTTGACAAAGGCTCGGTGATATCCCTTCTGGAAAATATCTGCATTTTAAAGAAAAGCATAAACCTTGGGAGAAATATGGGTATCATACCCCTTCTTCATCTCACATCTCTCAGATACCTTCTCTCTCCTCCTCTATCCCTGCCTCACACGAAGAGGTGGCCCTTGTCTCTGGCAAGGCAAGTTCCTCCCATTCTATTCTGTCTTTTCCAATTGATGTCCCATGTATTTTCCTACTTCAATCTCTCCATATTTACTGGATACTTGGATACTTCCCTATTGCCTACAAATACATCTATTTCTCCTCTATCCTCAAAAACCTTCACTTGGGGGGCAGCTGGGTAGCTCAGTGGATTGAGAGCCAGGCCTGGAGACGGGAGGTCCTAGGTTCAAATCTGGCCTCAGACACTTCCCAGCCATGTGACCCTGGGCAAGTCACTTGACCCCCATTGCCTACCCTTACCACTCTTCTGCCTTGGAGCCAATATACAGTATTGACTCCAAGACAGAAGGTAAGGGTTTAAAAAAAAAAACAAAAAAAAACTCCTTCACTTGGTCCATCTCTCCATGTATATACCATCCTGTATCTTTTTTCCCTTTTGTGACTAAACTCTTTAAGAAGGCTATCTATACTCTATATCACCATCTCCTTTCCTCTCATTCTCTACCATCTGACTCCTGACCTCATCATTCAACTGAAACTGCCCTTTAAAGTTACTAATGATCTCTTAATTGCCAAACCTAATGGCTTTTCTCAATCTTTCTTTCTTGATCACTGTAGATCACCTTCTTGATACTTTCTTCTCTCTAGATTTTCATGACACTTCTCTCTTCTCCTACTACTGAGACAGCCTGCTCCTGTCTCAGTCTCCTTTGTTGGACCTTCATCCAGGTCATGCATGCCCACTATCCATGGATATCCCCCAAGGTTCTGTCCTGGGCCTTCTCCTCACCACCTATGCTTGGTGATTTCATCAGTTCTCATGGATATCTTCTCTCTGCTGATGATTATCAAACCACTCATATCTCTCCTAACCACTAGTTTTGTATCTCCAACTGCCTAGTGGACCTCTTGAACTGGATGTCCCACAGACACTTTAAACTCAACACATTCAAAACTAAACTTGTTTTCTTTTCTCCAAACCCTTCTCACTTCCCAATTTTCCTACTTCAATCTTCTCAGATGCCCAGGTCCTCAGCTTTGATGTCATTGTTGACTCTTCGCCCTCTCTCACCTCTCCTGTCCAATCTGTTGATCAGTCCCATTGATTCTACTTTTACAACATCTCCTGTGCATACTCCCTTCTCCCCTCTGGTACTGCCACAAGCCTGGTGTGGACCCTGCCTGCCTCAAGGCTCTCCTGACCCTATTCCATCCTTTACTCAGCTGTTAAATTGATCTTTCTAAAGCACAAGTCTGATCTTATTTTAATCACTCCCTGCTCCCCTTCCCAATAATCTCCAATGGTTCCTTATTGCCTTCAGGATCAAATAGAAGATCCTTAACTTGGTGTTTAAAGTCCTTCATAACCTGACCCTCTTTGTATATCTTACTCCACACCAACTATTCTTCAATCCAGTGACATTGGACCACTTTCCTGTACCATGAACAAGACACTTCATCTCTTGGCCTTGGGTGTTTTCATTGGTTGTCCTCCATATCTAGAATGAGCTCCCACCTCATCCCCACCTCCTGACTTCCCTGATTTCCTTCAAGTCTCAGCTAAAACCCTACCTTCTTCAATAAGCCTTCTCCTTAATTTTAGTGCCTTTCTTCTGTTGGTTATTTCCAATCTATTCTGTCTCTCTCTCATGTTTGTACGTAGTTGTTTGCTTGTTGTCTCCCCCATTAGACTGGGAGCTCCTTGAGGGCAGGGACTGTCTTTTGCCTTTCCTCATATTCCTGGAGCCTATCACAGTGTCTGGAACATAGTAGGTACTTAGTAAATGCTCAAAGATTGATTCAGGAGACAACCATCTAGGATAGTCATGCTCCTATCCAATTTTCAGTTTTTTATATATCTTGCTTTTCATATTTTCCTGACCTCATTATGCTCTCTGCTTAATTAAGCCATCTGTTGACATCATTGCTTCCTTTGCTCATTCTAGGCCAGTAGTAGGCCAGCTGAAAGATAAAACTTTTAGAAAACATTTCATCACCTCCCTCACTCTCCCCCAAGGAAAGTGTGAGCCAGAAAGACAGAAAGCTTAAGAGAAAGAGCAGCTTGGCTGAAGCTTGTGCCATGCATTGGTCTGAGAGGTGATGCTGTCTTTTTCCAGAATGAGGGTGCACAGAGCAGCTGGGGAGAGGAATAGAGTTGATGGGTAAGCCAATAGCTCTCCATATTCTACAGCAGGACTGTACGACAGGGCTTCATTTTTTAGTCTGAAATGTTCCAAGTTCCCAGAATACCAGTTATGGTTACAGTCAAATAGGAATATAAAAGCCTATTCCAAAGCCAAGTCAACGGTAGGATTTATTATTCTTTGTTGTGGGGAGAAATTATCTGTTATTCTGGACTGCCTATACTCTAGATTTCCTTCACAATTACACAACCATTGATAAATGACCATAGCATCTCCCCCACCCGCCAATTCACCAGTTCATAAAATACTTGTCTATTTTGGGGGAGTAGATTTTGCCTCCTATACTTATGCTTTCCCTTCCCCTCTAATTCAGAGAGGAGTTGAATTTGTACCTAAAATTTTTTCTTTCCCATTGCAAAAGAAAGTTCCTCAACAAGAGTGTCATGTTATAACAAAGTCCCACACAAAGACTAGGCTCTAGATATTGGGTCACGACATGGTTTTGAGCACACACTCTGCCACTGCCTGGTGGTGGGAACTTAGACAAGTGGCATCCTCTCTCTAAGCCTCAGTTTTCTCATCTGTAAAAATGAGAAAATTAGGTGAAAATCTTAAAAGTCTTGCTCAGTTCTAACATTCTGGGGATCTATGAAATTCTATGAGTCTCTAAAAGATCAGAACTAAGATTTTCAGAGCACTTTAAAGTTTGAAAAGCAAACTATCTTCTTCGAATCTAACAATGATCCAGAGGAATCTGCTTGTTTTGAGGACAGACCTATTATTTTATTAAAGTAAGGAATTCCTTGTATGGAGCCTCCCTCTACTGATGCACACCAGCAGCAACTTAGTCTTGGTGAGCTCTGGAGGGCACTAAGTAACTTGCCCATGATCATATTGAGTAGCAGAGGCAGGATTCGAATCCAATTTTTTCTGATTCCAGATCCATCACTTTAATAATTGACCCTTTTCCTCTTTCTTTAAGTGGGAAAAGAAATTGGAAAGAAAGCTTCCTTCCTGGCTCTTTCTCTTCCTATGGGAGTCATCTGCCTCAGTTTCCACATCCATAAAGCAGGGCAAAAAATCCTTTTGCTGCCTACTTTGCTCATCTATTGTGAAGAGAGTACTTTGCAAACTGCAACTGGCTCCAGAAAAGGGAGCTTCTGTCACAGCCTTCTGGGCATTCCTCCTACACCATGTCCCATCTCCCAACAGGCCATGGGCCAGGAGATGTCCATAATGCACTCACTCCTTCCTTACCTCAGCCTCTTTGGTGCACTGGCTTCTGATAAATGAATCATCTCCAAAGCTTGAAGTTAGTACCACCTTCTACAGGAAGCTTTTTTTATTCTCCTACTCAGAGGTAAATGGTTTTGCCTAAATTTGTATGTATTTTACACATATACTTAGCCACGTCACATCCATGGGTCCTCTCCCCTGATAGAATATGAGTGCCCTTAAGGCACCAATGATTTCATTTTTTTATTTGCATCCCCATGCCCTAACACAGTGCCTTGCACATAGTATGTGTCTAATAAAATACTCGTTGATTGATCATTAATTTCCCTCACTAGCAATCTATACTGATCTTTATTAAGACTTATTTTTAGGGTACAGCTAGGTGGCTCATTGGATAGAGAGCCAGGCCTAGAAACAGGCATTTCTGGGTTCAAATCTGATCTCAGACACTTTTTAGCTATGCGACCCTAGGAAAGTCACTTAACACTCATTGCCCAGCCCTTACTATTTTTCTGTCTTGGAACCAATACACAGTATTGATTCTGGGGCAAAGGTAAGGGTTGAGAAAGACCCAACTTATTTTTTTTTTCTTTTTCTTTTTCTTTTTTTTTTCCCCAACTTATTTTTAAATGTATCAGCTCACAGACATTTTCAACCAGCAAGTGATAAACTAGCAATTGCTCTAGAGGCATCTGATGCTATAGTGGCTAGAACTCAGGGCCTGGAGTCAGGAAGACCTGGGTTTAAATCTTGCCTCAGATATTTACTAGATATTGATCTTGTACCCTAAAACTCTCTCAGCTTGTTTTCTCATCTGTAAAATGGGGATAATGATAGTACTACTACCTGGGAAGATCAAATGAAAAAATTTTTACATATATACATGTTTATAGAGAGCTTTTCAAACCTTGAAATGCTATATAAACACCAGTTGTTATTATTATTGTTTTTTAGCAAGAGCTACCACGTCACTAGTTGATCAAGAGTCCACCAGTTACCCTTTCCAGAGAATATTTGTATTTTTTAATAAAAATCATCCATGCCTTAACCCAGGAGAGGGAACCCCGGGGGGCTCTACTCAAGAGAAGGCTCATGGAATAAAAAAAGAAGGGAAGAGACATTCATGGCTACTGGCCCAGCAGAAGCCCAATTCTCGTCCCAGATGAGGGGCCAGGAGGTGTTGGCCAATGGCTCCACCTGTTCCCTCCCCCTGCTGCCCTTCTGGAGGGACCCCACTCCGTCAGCCCTGCAGCTATCTCCTTACTTCTGCCAGGGCTTCAGCCTCCAAAGATTTGTGGTCCCCGAGGCTGCTGTGCCGCGTGGAGCCGCAGGTCGACCTCAGCGGGTGCCCATCGGAGAGGGCCTTCTTGTCCGGGTAGTTGATGCTGCCGGCGCTTCCGAAGGTTGCCATCTTCCGCTTCTCAGGGCTCTCGATCCTGCCTCGGTTGAGGGGGATTTTGTGGGGGCTGCTGGGGCAGGCAGCTGCTCGAGGTGGGGTGTCTATCCCTGGACCCAGGCCCCGAGGTGGGCTGTGTGTGTCACCCCCACTCCGGCGGCGGGGAATGGCAGCCCCATCTGATCTCAACCGTACTCTGCAAAGGAGCCATGGGGCAGGGGGTCACGGGGAGACAACTTGCAAACATCTCAGCTAACCCACGGGAATTCTACAATAGTGTTAAGTGAACATAATAAACCCTCATTCACTCCAACTTCCATTTTTCATAATTTAAGGAGGCATCAGCCTAGTGTTACTTGGCACTATAAAAAAAAAAAAGGAATTTGCTAAAAGGACAGTGTTTTGTTTTGTTTTATAAAAGGGGGAAAGTTTCACTTTCTCCTAGGAACAATCTGTTGTCAAACATTTAATCTGCAGACAATTCATGGGCTAATAATAATTATTATTTTTCCCCTTGTCGTTAAAGCAGTACCAGCAGAACCTCAAATTGTTGATGCTTTGTTGGCAGCTAGAGTTAGGACACATGCTTTACATAAGCAAATGACATTTCTATAAAAAGTGCTCCGTAATTTTGACTTTGGAATAAATGCAGACAGGCCTTCGCCCAAGAAATCTGATTCGGTGACATCCAACTGGACTGGAATCACTGCTTCCAGGAAAATATTTCTGCTAGTTTACCGTCCCCCAAGAATGTGTCCAGGGACAAAAAAGGGCCACCGTTCACCTTGAACAGCAAATGGCTATTTCCATACAAGGCTGTTTTCAGGGCTCAGGATGTCCATGTAAAGTGGACAGTACGGCAGGGACCCTGGGAAAAATCTGTGCTGCACTCACGTTACACTCACTCCACATTGGCCATGAGGCACAGACACTGGAGGAGGGACTGTAGGGATGGGACTGACTGCCAAGGGGAAAGCCCATCCCTTGGCCCTTTCCCCAGGCATTTTGGAAGCTCTACATTATACTTCGGTGGCATATTAAGGGCTAAAGCATCCTCTGGTAGAAAGGTCACTGGGCTTAGCATAGAGGGTTCTAGGGGCCATATTGTTCATTTGTTGTGTCATTCTTGGCAAATCACCCAAACTCTCCAAACCTGAAGATGAGCATCCTGGCTTGCCTCATGCCTTTTGAGTATCTGATTGGATCATGGATATGAAAGCGCAAATGTAAGCTATTGCATTCTATGAAGGTCATAACGTGACTTTGAAGAGGTTGTTAGGCAAGAAGGGCAGGCTAGAAGGGAAGGGGATGCTGCTTTTGAGTGTTTTGAGAAAGAAGGTTGCATTAAATAGGGGGATGAATGTTAGATGTGGCCAGGAATTCTTTAGTCCTCAGGGTCATTAGCTAAAGCTAAGCAATGCCTGTGGGTGTCCTCCAGCAGGCCTGAGGCACAGGCAGAGAAGAAGAAAGGAAGAGGAGATGAGAGAAAAGAGGAGAGGAAAGAAAAGAGGTGAGTGGAGTTGGGATGGTGGGGAGGAAACAAGAAGAAAGAGGAAAGGAAGAGAGATAGAAAGAGAAAGACAGGAGAAGAGGGAGAGAGAGAGAAAAGGAGAGAAAGATGGGGAGAAAAGGAGAGAGAGGGAGAGGGAGAGGGAGAGGGAGAGAGAGAGGGAGGGAGG
>NC_058130.1:52842325-52890094 GCF_016433145.1 Gracilinanus agilis
GGGAGGGAGGGAGAGAGAGAGAGAGAGAGAGAGAGAGAGAGAGAGAGAGAGAGAGAGAGAGAGAGAGAAGGAGAGGAGAGAAAGGGAAGAGGAGGAGGAGAGATGAAAGTAAGAGAGAGATAAGAAAGAAGTGTGGATGATGGAGATTTGACCCAGATTGCCAACCTGTTTAATTTCTTCCTCCTCCCCACTCCCCAGTCCATTAGCTTTCTGCCAGGTGTTCTTTGCACCAACATTAGCTAACATAGGCTGTACCCCATACAATCTAGCTTTGCCCAGCACTGAATTTGTGCTCACCTGCTAACTCTTCCCTCCCTCAAGCGCAAGAAGTCACGAGATATAGCAAAACAAGAGCCCGTCCCTACCGGCCCATTGCTCCCCCAAATCCATAGTCAGTGATGTGTTCTGTGGGGGACTGGAGGTCGTTCTTGGAAGAAGCTTTGTCATCCAACAGGGGCCCACTGCTGGCTTCACTGTCAGCCTTCTGACTCAGGCTGTCTGAGAACGCATCATCCCTGGGAAGACCAATGGACATGAGTCAAGAAGGGGAGCTGCTTCCCAGAGCCAAGGCAAAGAACCGGAAGGTTAGGACCCAGCAGGGCCGCGCCGAGGTCTCCCCGAAGCCCACTTATCCAGAATTTAATCCCCCATCTGGAAAGAATTCAGATCTCATTCTTGCTCACAGTTGGCCCTGGCCTCATTCAGGTATCTGCCCCCTCTTATCCTTTGCTTTGGCCATTGATGATGCCTTTAACAGTTTCCCTTCAAATGAAGGAATTCTACCAGACTTCTGCTTTCCCATATTTGGGCCTTTCCTCCCCTATATCCTGAAGAGCCAGATTCCAGCGAGATCAAAGAATTCCAGCAAGGGGAGACAAAGGGCAGGATTCAGTGTCAAAGGGAGGGGGCTGCCTGATGGGCTGGGTAGTTGTAGAGGACAAAATTTGTAGGGTAGAATATTGAAGGGAAGAAGCTGGACTCTCCTGTCTCCTCTTTTTCCATCCATGGCCTGTCCTTGTATAATACATGTTTATAGATTAATCTTATTTCTTATCACCCTTGTATTAAATTATAAACTCCTTAAAGTCAAGGACTGTACTATTTTTCATCTTTATGTCTTGAGTGCCTGTCATGCCTTATGTGTTGGCACAGTGCAGAAAGCTCTGGGCCTGAAGTCAGGAAGATCTGAATTCAAAAATTGTCTTGGGCACTTAGACATACTTGGACACATATTTGCATCACCTTATGGAAACCACTTTATCTGTCTCACTTTCTTTATTTGAAAAGTGAAGATAAGATAGAAGATAACCTACTATCCAGGTTTGCTGTGAAGATAAAATTCACATTTTAAAAGCACTTTGTAAGGCTTAAAATACCATATAAATACAAGGTGTTCTTATCATCATCATTTATAATAACAATTATTATTATCATTGTTATTACCTAATAAATGCTTACTGAATTTCATGGACTAAACTTTGCAGGACATCCTTTTCAACAATCTCCCTTTTTCAGCATCTTCCTCCACCTCCAAGTATCTATCTGGTGGCCTCACATCCTTTGCTAACTATCCAGAGGACACCCTTAAGGCGTGTCTGCATCTCAGACCATTTCTACTCCTGCCCTCCTCTCAACCCCCATCAAAACCTACCTGGTCTGGGTCTCATCCCTTCAGAACTTACTGGGAGTGAGACTGGGAAATTAATTTTATTTAAATCATTAATGACTGGCAATGGCTTCACGTGGCCCCTCTCCAAAATTATATTTACATTTGGACAGAATCCCTTAGATTCCCTAGCAGTGAGAATTGGGAATATGAATGACATCTGGCTGGGCCAGAAAAGATAGATTTCTCAGGGTTTTTGTCATTTTTTAAATTACAGAGCATAATAATTACTAATGCCTTGCATGTCTATCATAGGGTTCAAATGCAATGAGCCTTAAGTGTCCATTATTTATGGGGGGTATGCCAAGGGTCAGGATAATTTTTAAAGGGGGACACATCCTTCACCTTTAAAGAGTTGACACCCTCTTCCTGTCTGGTTCTGAAGGACAGAGCCAACAGTAAACTTTCTAGCCATATGAAGGGCAATATGGATCTCCAGTTTGAAATGGCGGGTAGAGCCTGTCTGAAGTATGGGGCCAATGACACTATCATCGTGGCGGAACACACCGTACAAAATCGCTGTTGGCATATTTGTGAAATATATCAGGGTTAAAGGGAAGGAGCTCCCTGTCCCTGGAAGTAATTAAATGTTCTAAAAGAACAAACTATGAAATAGAATCCTGGAGATCAAGAACTTAGAATGCCCTTGGCAAGAATTAAACTAAGGCAAGAGGAGGAAAGAATGACCTCAGAGAGTCTCCAAGTCTACTCACATATCTTGCACAACGATGTACTGATGGGGGATGAGTCCATCCACTCCATTGTGCCGGCCTTCCCACCAGTCTTCAGAGGCTCGGTGGTACAAGAGGAGCGAAGCCCCCTTTTTAAAGGACAGCTCTCGGGGAGATCGTCCCACATAGTCAAACTTGGCAATGGCTTCAATCTGCTCTACTTCTGTAAAGGGCAAGAGGAAGCAAGCATGTGAATCCCTCTAATAGACCTATATGTACCCCAAAGAGATAAAAAAAAACACAACGAGAGAGAGAGAGAGAGAGAGAGAGAGAGAGAGAGAGAGAGAGAGAGAGAGATGTCTATGTATAAAAATATTTGTAGCAGTTCTTTTTGTGGTAGCAAAGAATTGGAAATTAGGGGATGCCCATCAGTTGGGAATGGCTCAATAAGCTGTGAATATGATCATGATGAAATGCTAGCGGGAGAAGAAATGAGCAGGAAGATTCAGAAAAACCTGGAAAGGCTTACATGAATGGACACAGAACGAAGTAAGGAGAACCAGAACATTGTACACAACAACAGCAATACTGTATGATGATCAGCTGTGAATGATTTAGCTATTTTTAGCAATACAATGATCCAGGACAATTCTGTAGGACTTGTGATGAAAAATGCTATCTGCTTCCAGAGAAAGAACTGATGGAGTTTGAATGCTGACTGAAGCATACTTTAAAAAAAATTTATATTTTTAGGTTTTTTTTGGGAGGGTCTGTATTTTCTTTTACAATATGACTAATATAGAAATATGTTTTTCATGAGTGTATATATATATAACTAACAAATCAAATTGCTTGCCTTCTCAGTGAGGGAAGAGGGGAAGGAGGGAGAGAAAGAATATGGAACTCAAATTTTTAAAAAGCTAATGTTAAAATAGTTTTTACATATAATGGTTAAGAAACAAGCATGTGAAAAGTAGTCATCTATGGCCTAGGGAGGGATAGGGTTATGAGGCTCAAGCCGGCTAGCTTTCAGCTTCTTAAGAGACAGGAAGAATATCACAGATCCTGGATTAGGAATTAAAGCAATCTGATTTCTAGTCTTAGCACTGATAAGTATGATGGGTTTCAGTCCCTCAATCTATAAAATAACAGTGAATAACAAGCTACCCGATCAAAAGTCAATTTACACTCAGGTCTTCCTGATTCCAAACCCAATGCTCTTCCATTACTACCCAACTCTATCTATTATCAACTGGCATATGTATCTGGAAATGAGAAGATGCTAAATTGCACTCATTTTTTTGGTTGCTTATGATAGGGCTGACCTTGAGAGTCTCATTAGAGAAAGCCCCACTGCTCACTCAGCAAACTCTGGAACAATGGGACACTTGATAGATACCATAGTACAGTGGAAACACTACTGGATCTGGAGTCAGAGCATAGGAGTTGAAATTCTGTTTCTGCTGCTTATTGTCTTTGGAATGGTAAGATTAAAATTAATAACCAAATAATTCCAAGTATTATATTTTATAAAATTTATTAATAATCACTTGAAGTAGAAGAAATAAAAGGACAAAAGTCAAAGCCTGAGTAAAATCCACTTTCCCAGCTGAGATCAGGGGAAAAGAGAGCATGAGGGCAGAGCTACACAAAACTTTATCTCCAAAACGTAAGGACTTTATTTTCATTCATTCATTCATTCATTCATTCATTCATTCATTCATTCATTTATTCATTTATTTATTTATTTATGTGTTTGTTTGTTTGTTTGTTTATTTTTTTAAACCCTTAACTTCTGTGCATTGGCTCATAGGTGGAAGAGTGGTAAGGGTGTGCAATGAGGGTCAAGTGACTTGTCCAGGGTCACACAGCTGGGAAATGTCTGAGGCCCACATAAGGACTTTAAAGTGAGAACAAAAGTGGCATGCTGGGAAAGAGTTCCCGAGGAACAAATCCAAATTATCCAGAACCCTGGATGAGTCTGTTAATTCTACTAAGCCTCAGTTTTCTCATTTGTAAAATAAAGGGTTTGAACTAATTGGTCTTTAACCTAGGTCCATGATACTTTGATCCTTTAAGGAAGACCGGAGAATCTCTGGTCTGGTACAAAAGAAGCCCCTGAGGTGATACTAGTTTAGTTTTGGTCATAGCTGATAACACCCTGAGAATAATTTACTCTGTGTAGAGTTTTAAGGATCACTCTCAGAGCAGAGTTTCTGGAGAAGAGGAGAAGTTGAGGAGCTGTGGAATGAATTATATAAGCTCTTAAAGTCATGGATTTATAGCTGGACCCAGCCTTGGGGATCATGTAATTTCACCTTGTCCTTTTACAGAGAAGGAAAGTGAGCGTCCCCTGCCCAATGTCACCTCGTGTGTCAAATGCAAGATTCCAGGAAATAACTTATTTCTATTCTTGCAACTCAAGCAGAATGTGCCTAAACCCACATCGGAAGCAAAGCCTCTCTGTCCTTTCTTCTGCCTCTGAACACCAGTCTGCGTCTGTGTCTCCCTCTCCCTCCCTCCTTCCTTGTCTCTATCTCTGTTTCTCTCCCTCTCTCTCTTCCCCTCCTTCCCTCAGTCTCTCTCTCCCTCCTTCTGCCTCTTTCCCTCTCCCTCTGCCTCCCCCCTCTCTTCCTCCCTCCTCTCTCTTTCCTATCTCGCCCCTCTACCCGCCCCTCCCTCCCTCCTTCTCCCTCTCCCACCCCACTCTCTCTCTCTCTCCTTCTCCCCGGTGTGTGTCTATACCTCTGGTTCTCTCCCCATCTCTCATCACTTATGTGTGTCTTTCTCCTCTTTTAATAATGACCTTCTTAATATTGTTGGCATTTCTCCAACAACGTAGGCTTCCTCTTCTTCACTTAACTAGAAGCTGCGTTCCGTATTTCATGTGACCCTCTCTCTGCAAATTAAAGTCCTTTTGTGTTCCTGTGGGTGTGGTTCCAGCCTGTTTTCTTAGCCTCCTCTGTCTGTCCTTCCCTCCGTCCCTGTCCACGGTCCTCCTCATAAAAAGGCTCTTTCCGCTGGCCCTCACACCATCTTTCTTAATACTCCCTAAGTGCACGCACGTGCAGCGCCCACCACATCTCAATATTTCAGTTGACCTACTTCCTAGGAGCGCTGTGACAGGAATGAGAATAAGCGCTTTCGAAATGGATGGGAGCCTGTTAGAGGAAAAGCATGCCATCAAAGCAGGGCGTTGTCATTGCGGCAAGCCCCCCGCTAGTCAGCCTGGCCAGGGACTTCTGGCTAATCAAATCTTCTGGCTGATAAAAAACAAGCCTGCAAACATTCTGGGTGAGGATAAGGCAATATTCTATCAGTCACAAAACTGATTATGCCTTTCAACTAAGTGACTCTACTGCTAGGACTCTAGGCTAAAGATATGAGTGAGATTTGGGGTGGGGGAATATAGGATTGATCTGTGATTACCTCTAATTTGTTCTGTTTCCTTTCTAATATGGTAAATATCAACAGATGTAACCCACATAAACAAAAGCTCTTGAGGGAAATCTCAATAACTCTTAAGAGTTCAAAGGGGAGGAGGCAGCTGGGTAGCTCAGTGGATTGAAAGCCAGGTCTGGAGGTGGAAGGACCTGGGTTCAAATCTAACCTCAGAACACTTCCTAGCGGTGTGACCTTGGGTAAGTCATTTAACTCCCATTGCCTAGCCCTTACTGCTCTTCTGCCTCAGAACCAACAAGCGGTATTGATTCTAAAACAGATGGTAAAAGTAAAAAAAAAAAAAAGAGTACAAAGGAGTCTTGTGTTCAAGCATCCCTAATATACTGCCTAGAGGGTCCTTGGTGAAGTTAAGACCAAGATTCAAATATGATCTCTGAAACTGTGTGACCTTGGGGAAGTCATTTAACTTGCCCATACCCCACTACTTAGAATTCAAATCACAGTCAGAATCTGATAAGCAATTCATTTGTGCTTGTCTTAAAAGCTAAGGGTTTGGAGTAAAACATTATCTGCTATTTTATATGTTTATTATGTTTTTTATAAACATATATACATTTATTATATTATTATGTAATAACATCTAATCTAATCTAATATATTATACCATATCATAATAGTATGTATGTTATATTATATATATCATATAACATATTATTATACCATTATATTATAATAGTATATCTATATTATGTTTATAGGCTTAATTTTATTATTTTTGTTGACAGCTGTTTATATAATTTTTTTTTTGGACAGCAAACATAGGATTACTCATTTTCAGACAATTCAAAAATTTTTTTAATGTACTGATGACTATTTCTAAACTGGACATCATATCCCACCTCTGCATCTTACTGCCTGTGCACTTTGGGCAAATCTCTCTGTCTGTGGCTTAAGTTTCTTCATCTGTAAAATGAGGGATGTTGGACTAGGTGATCTCGCACATCATTGATTTAAATTGAAAAGTACCTTAGATGTCATCTGGTCAAAGGCGCTCATCTTACAGATGAGGAAACTGGGAATCAGAAAGTTAAATTTTTGCAGAGTTCATTTATTAATACAAATAATAGTGCCAGATTTAGGACTTGAACCCCAGGGCCACATTCTAATGCAAGTCATAACCTTCCTGTGTGCCATGGACACTTTTGTCAGTCTGATGAAGCCTATGGACCCCTTTTCAGAATAATCTTTCTAAATGTGTAAAAAAATAAATACACGGAATCACAAGAAACCAATGACATTGAAATATATGTATCAAAAAAATTTTAAGTTCACAAATCTCATAAGATCCCCTGCCTAGAGGAATAAGTGTTGGAAATGGAGACAAAGAGTTCAAAGCCAAATGCTTGGTATGTCATAAAACTCTTGTCTTCAGTTCCCTAATCTAGAAAATGAGTAATCGATGAAGTTCCTTCTAGCGATTCTAAACTGACGATCTTATAATTTTAGCTCTGACACTCCATAATACAAATAACAAGTCATATTTTATGACACTCTATGGATTGCCAAGTATATTTCTCACAATAACTTTATGAAGTTACTATATTAATATTTTAACTGCATTTTTGGATAAACTGTGATTTCATTGGCGCAGAGACAACCTCAAGAGGAAACTCCTTCTTCCAATGTAGATGACATCTGTTTGGATGATACAGAGTTCCACAGAGTTGCCTGGAGGACTCAGGGGTTAAGGGATTGGTTAGGATGGCACAGCCAGTATCCATTGGAGGTTGAACTTCATTAACTCATGATGTCCTTACTCCAAGGGGAGCCATCTAGCCAATATTAGGCCACCTCAACCCCATTTGACAAATTAGGAAACAGAGAATCTGCCATTTTATTTTTTTGATCATGACTGATGGGAAAAACCAACCTCAAAAGAACAGATTAAACCAAAGGAAAAGCAATGGACTCTTTGTGTACAACCTGCCATTATAAGCACTCATATGCAAATGAAGTATGCATCTCAATTAGCAAAATGTCAGCCTTTCAGGAAAGGGACCAGCAATCTACAAGGCTCTGCTTCTAAATAGAGCATGCCAGGAAGCACCATGGTGGCAATCACAGCTTGATATTCAAGAGAGAACTTCACAAATTCCCTAAAGTCCCTGTAGGAACAGGAAGCACATCAACAACCATTTCCATCTTTTAGCTTGAGGTGCCAGGCTCCCACTCTTTGACTTCCTTTGGTTTTCATAAATTTTCATCCCAGTTAATATCTTCTTGTTATCATTCTCTCTGGGCAGTTACCACTGGCAGGGACATAAGCTCTCCACTACTCACAGGACACCAATTGAATTCTTTAGCTTGGCATTCAAAGCCTTTGGTATTTCTTGGTATTTTGTCTCTTAACCTCCCTGGGTCTCAGTTTTCTTATTTGTAAAATGAGATTGTTGGTTTTTAGTAATTTTGGATTCTTCAGGACCCATTTGGAGTTTTCTTGGTATAAATACTGGAGTGGTTTGCCATTTTCTTTTTCAGCTCATTTTTGTAGATGAGAAAATAGATGCAAACAGGGTTAAGTGACTTGTCCTGGGTCACCCAGCTAGTCTGAGGATGGGTTTGAACTCAGGAAGATGAGTCTTCTTGATTCTAGGCCTGGCATTCTGTCCACAGTGTCACTTAGCTGCCATTAGCAGGAAAATGAGAATATTGGACCAAATGACCTTTAAGGTCCATTCCAACGTTAGATCTATAGTTCTAAATTTTCAGCCTGGTTTCCCACAATTCTCTACATATACTCTTTGAACCACAATGATCTCTCCACAATCTTCCAGATATTCCTATCCTTGTTTTAAAAGTGTTCCCTAGTTTAAAAGGCCTTTCCAAACCTTGCTCTCAGCTTGTCCAAACTCTATTTGTCCCTTCAAGACCTTTTCAGGTCCTTCCTCCTCCCTGAAGTCATGATCTCTTAATCTTATTTGTATCTTGGACTTCCTTAGCAGCATCCAGGGGAAACGTATGGACTCTTGGTCAGAATATTTTTTTAAGGCATAAAATAAAATCCATGGGATTATAAAGGAAACCAATAATACTGAAATACATTAATCAAAATGCATTTTTTCAAACTTAAATTCACAGATTTCAGGGTAAGAACTCACGCTCTAAAGTAGAAGTGTCAGAACATTTAACCCCTCAGCCACAACACACTCCTGATTGCACAGGAAACAGGCTAAAAGGCCATTAGGGAATAATTGAGAAGGTAAATAAAAATACAATAAAAACAGAGATAGGTAACATTTCATTTTAAAACTAAATCAAAATGCAGCCAGCAGGGATCTTTATGTATGGTTTAATGGCCCATGTTTCTAATACCAACACTCTAGAACATTTTTGCAAGTCACATACTCAGGGTTTTGCTCGTCATTTATGCTAATCACATACCACAAAACATATATGTGTGAAATGTGGAGCAAGGGAGAGGGAGAAAGGAAGGGAGGGGGAGAGGGAAGGAGAGGGGGAGAGATGGGAGAGAGAGAAGAAGAGAGGAGAAGAGAGAGAGGAAGATGGGGAGAGGAGAAGAGAGAGGAAGAGAGGGGGAAAGGAAGAGAGGAGGGAGGGAGGGGGAGAGAGGAGAGGGGAGAAGGGGGAAGGGAAGAAGGGAGAGGGAGTGGGAGAGACAGAGATGGAGGGACTCTCTTTAAGATGGGCAGGAACTATAAACTAGGTTCATCTCTAGGATTTTACCTACTTACTTTTCCCAACTCCTTTAAAAATTCTCAGCTTGGTATTGTTCTTGAGGGTACATTTCCCATCTCTATGTCTTTGCGGAGACTATCTCTCATGCCTGAAATCCATTCCCTCCCTCACTTCTGCCTGTAGAATTCCGAGTTTCCATAAAAGATTAGATCAAAGGCTAGCTCCTATATGAGACCTTTCCTAATTCCCAAAGACTTTACTACCTCTTCCCCCACCAATACACAATGGTCTTGTATAGTTTTGAATTCATACATGTCTATATGTTTTCTCCTTAGTGGAATGTAAAATCTTTGAGGGAAGGTACTGTGTCCTTTCCATCTTTGTATCCCCAGGGTCTGGCAAATTAAAGGTGCTTAATAAAAGCTTGACAAAATTATTATTTAAATTTAAATATTAAGTAGATATAAAATTAATATTAAATAAAATGTAAAGTAAATGTAGATATTAAGTAAATTTAAATATTACTTAAATACTTGATTGATTTTTTCCTATATTTGTCCCTTCCCTAGGTCCCCCCTTACTTAGCCTTCTTCCATTAACTCCCTGTGTGATCAAGGGTAAGTCTCCTCTCCTCCTTCATCTGTTCTGTAAAACCAGGAGGAAGGATGACGTGATTTCCAAAGTCCCTGCCAGCTTTCACATTTTATGAATCTTACTCTCCAGAAGAAGAGTGTTTGACCTGTGTTCAGCAAGGATACTGGAATAGCAGCTGGACCTAAGGCTCTATTAGTGAGATGGTGTTTAATGGAGAGCAGCGATGAAATAGTTCTCTCTGAGAGATGTTTTTCTATCATCTTCTGAAATTGGTGAAGCAAAAAATAAAATAAAATAATGGAATGACAGCACAGCTAAATGGGCCAAATTAGCGGAGATCTTTCAATAACCATTACATTTCCGTTAAAATACAGAGTCTACTTTCATTCCATCTGCCGTCAACTTGCATTCAATTCTCAGCAGCCTGCTAGAATGAGGCTATGACCTACCTTTCTGCCTAGCAACAGAACCAGAAGAATAAGTGGGTCTGCAAACCATGGCAGGGAACCCTGACTGCCACATCTCCAGGCCCCTGGGAGAATTACTTTATCTCCAAAGGTTTTCTTGGAACCAGACAATCTGTGTGGATAAATAGCTCTTTCTACCTTGAGGTATCCAGGGACAAGAGCAAAGAAGGCAGCCCTTTAGGGTTTTAGCTGTCTGTCTCTGGCAATCTCTGGCTCTAGGATGTTGGGATGGTTGCAGCAAGGGGTCTGGGAAGATGTGAAGGGAGCAAAGAGCTGGAATGCAGAGATGAATAACAAGAGGAGAGAGCCCAAACATGTGTGCATGTGTAAATATAATGCAATGATCATAGCAAACATTTCTACAGCATTTCAAGGTTAGCAAAATGCTTTGTAGAGATTCTCTCCTCTGCCTCCATGAAAACCCTGTGGGGTGTCTGTTGTTCTTAACTCCCGTGCCCCATTTTACAGTTGGAGAAATTGAGGCACAGAGAGTTGAAGTGGCATGTCTCTAGGCAAAGCAAGTGAGTGGTGAGGCAGAATTTAAACACTGGGTCTTCCTGACTCCAAGCCTAACACTATTCAGGACATCACATCACCTGTAAGAATGCTGAGATAGATAGATAGATAGATAGATAGATAGATAGATAGATAGATAGATAGATAGATAGATAGATGGATGATTGGATAGATAGATAGGTAGATAGATATAGAGAAAGACAGAGACAGAGAGACAAAGATGCAGAAAGAGAGAGACAGGCAGACAGAGACAGAGAGAGTATGAATATATGTGTTCACACACACACACACACACACACAAACACACACACGACAGTTGGGTCCTTGAGGCCAGGGACTATATCTCATTCATTTATTCAATGAATCCTTTCATTCAAAAAACAGTTGTGAAGCAGCTCCTCAGTATAAGAAGGGCTCTGGATTAGGCATTGAGAACAGATAGATGCAAAGATAAATAAGACATAACCTGGGCCTTCAGTGAATTTATAATTGACTAGTACAAATAAGAGAGATAAGTATAATTGCATATAGGACTATAAACTATAGAGAACATGCCAATGGGCACTGACTGAGGAACTCTTTCCTCAATGGGAACTGTCCACACCAAACATAGTAGACAGAAATTCAAAGCCAAGACCCGGGTTTGATGCCCTTCTCTGATGATTGGTTGTTTTCCTTCATATTCAAAGAAAACCAAAATGACATCACAGGGTGATGTTCTTTGGACTGGAGCATAAATTGGATTAAAGTGAGGCAGAGTTGTCCCAAGTCATCAGCCTTATGCTGTCTTCTAGAGTCATCAAAGTCCAGGGGCAAGACAAAAGTCAAGTCAACTGGTGATACATCCTCTGATGTAAACCCTGGGGGAGGCATTGAACCTCTTAGTGTGCTTGGAATCTCATTAAGGATAAAAATGGTAGAGAAGGTGCCGAATTGCATTTGCTAGAGAGAATTCTTCATCTGGGAGTTCCCTATATCAATTGAAATCACAAGTCTAGTCCCTAATTTGTCTCTTTTCTTGAGTCGCTTTATATCTTCTTGCTCTTTCTCTGCCATTTTCAAACCTACCCTGTTCTTTCTCCATCCTCAAAAATCAAACAGGCACAAAAAAAGTTCCTCCTTGATTTTATTACCTCGATTAGCTATTACCCTACTTCTCTCTTTCTCTTTGTGGCTAAATTCCTTGAGAAAGTTGTTTTTACTCACTACCTCAATTTCCTCCCCTCTTGCTCTCTTCTCAACCCTCTATCTGGCTTCTGACCTCATCTCCAGGGTTACTGGTGCTCTCTTCATTGCCAAGTGTAATCCTTCCTGTCTGTCTGCAGTCTTTGGTCTTTTGATTATCTCTTTAAGTTCTCCAGAGACTGCTTTCAAGTCTTATCTATTTGCTCCTCCTATCTACCTGATGATTCCTTACCCAGAGTTTCCAGCTCTTGGCACAGCTCCTGGTACATTTTCAGCACTTCACAAATACACATTGCCTTGGCTTATCTGTCGAGTCTCCTTTGATGTTTCTTCACCTACAGCATGCCCACTAGCCATGGATGAATCTCAAGGATCTTCTTTCCTCATCCTTTTTTCCCTCTATATTTTCTCATTGGTGGGATCCTCTCTAGGCAAATGATTTCCAGATGTAACCTCTCTGAGCTACAGACGTCAATCACAGCCCATCCTTTGGGCATCTGGAACAATGTCCTGTAGGCATCTCAAATCCAACAGGTCCAAAACAGAATCTTTCCCTCTGAGCCTTCCTCTTTGTCTTGGTGATGGATGGCACCATCATCCTATCCTCCCAGTCACCCAGACATACAATTTATACATCATCCTCAGCACCTCACTTTCCCTTAGCAAACCCATGACCAAATCTGGTAATTTCTACTGTCTCAACATCTCTTGTCTACGCCCTCTGTTTTCTACTCATGCGGCTGTTTCCCCAGATCATGTTCTTATTCTTTTTTCTGGATTATTGCAACAGCCTTCTAACTGGTGCCTTTGCCTCAAGACTCTCCCTACTTGCATTTCTCCTCCAATTAGCTGCCACGGTGACTCTTCTAAAGCATATCTCACCACATCAAGCTCCTCTTCAGTGAGTCCCAGTAGTTCATTATCCTCTCCAGGATCACATATAAAATCATTGTTTATATTTAAAGCACTTTATATAACCTGGCCTTTCCCACCTTTCCAGTCATTTTATATCTTATTCCCCTATGATGCAGTCACACCATCCTACCTACAGTGCCTCCAATCCAATAATACCTGCCTTTGTGCCTTTTGCAATGGCTATCCCCACCAGATAGCTAGGTGGCACAGTGGATAGAACCCTGGGCCTGGAGTAAGGAAGACCTGAGTTCAAATCCAGTCTCGGACACTAGTTGTATGACTTTAACTTCTCTCTGTGTGCCTCAGTTTCCTCAATTAAAAATGGGGATAATAAGGGGCAGCTAAGTGGCTCAATGAAAAGAGCACCAAGCCTGGAGTCAGGAGGACCTGGGTTCAAGACACTACCTAGATGTGTGATCCTAGGCAAGTCACTTAAGCCCAGTTGCTTAGCCCTTGCCACTCTTTTGTCTTAGAGTTGTTACTAAGACAGAGAGTAAGAATTTTTTTTTAGTGGGGATAATAGCAGCACCTACCTCACAAGGTTGTCATGAGAATCAAATGAAATAATATTTGTCAAATGCTCAGCCTGGCCCATAGTAGCCACTATTTCAATGTTAGCTATAATTATCACCATTAGGCCTGGAATGCTCAGCTCAAAGCCCATCTTCTGCAGAGGGCCTTGCCAAGTCCTAACTCCTTCCCAGCTGCAGGTGCCTCTGAGATCTCCTTGAAGCTACTTTCTCCATAACCTTGTAATGTGCCTACTTATTTACATGTAGTCTTGCCCATTAGATAAGCAGATACACTCCTTCAGGGCAGGGACACACTCTCACTCACTCTTTCTCTTTCTCTCTCTGTCTCTCTTCTCCCTCTCCCCTTCTCTTTCTCTGCTCCCCTTTCTCTCTCTCTCTCTCTCTCTCTCTCTCTCTCTCTCTCTCTCTCTCACACACACACACACACACACACACTCACACACACACATACTGAAAAACTAGAAAGTCCTAGGAGAGCAGAGGAAGAAGAGATTCCTTCTAAATGGAAGCATTTATCATGGAGACAGTGAGATTTAAGCTGGGATGGGTAGAATATCAATGACAACTACCACCACCAAAAAAAAAAAGATGGAGATGGGAAGTACAAACATCAAGAATAATGCTCAAAGCACAGGGGTAGGTGAGAAAGTATGAGACTTGACTTGGGAATAGCAAGTGGACTACTTTGGTCAGGCCTGAAAAATGCCCCATCTCTAGTCTTTCTTTAGCTAAAAAGAAGCTTTTAGAAAGAAGAGTGGACCATGGCTACCTCTACTTCCCTCCAGAGGTTCACTCCTCAGCTCTCTGCAAGCTGAATTCTCACATCTCCACAATCAGTGACACTACTCTCTCAGATGTCATGAACAACTGCCTAATTACTAAGTCAAATAACCTCTTTTCTTGACCCTCATTCTGTGACATCTGATCCTGCTGACTTGTTTCCTTCTGCTTGCTCTGCCTTTCTCCAATTCTATCAGCTTCTGATATATTATCTTAGCTCTTCTCTCCTACCTCTGGCTCCTCCTTAAGTAGATCTTCCTTCTCTCATTCCTGAAAAACCTTATTTAGGATTCTGTCTTTGGTTTTCTCTCTCTACTTTCTCTTCCCTAATAATCTTAGACATTGCTATGGATTCAGGTATTATGTCTGGATTGATGACTGCCAAATCTCCATCTCGAGCCCAGATCTCTCACCTGAATTCAATCTAGATCTTCATGTACAAGTAGTTACTGGACTTCTGTTTATTGTTTTGTGGGTATGTAGCATAATTATGCTATGGTTTTATAAGCAGGAAAGAACCTCGGAGATCATCTAACCCAACACCTGCATTTTATAGAGAAGGAACTAAGTGGTCTTCCCAATGTCACATGAGATCTCTACCTGGTAATGGAGATGGAAAACAAATCAAAGGTGATTCCAAGGTTTCAGGCTTTGGGTGACTGGGAAAGGAGAGGTGCCACTACCTGAAAGAAGGAAATCAGGACAATTCTATTTTTGAGGGAAGAGGATGCCTTTTTCTGATGCCTGAAATTGTCAATAATCAGAATTAGATCTCCTTTGTGCCATCTTTCTAAAGATCCAATAATTAGGGCCATTCAGGCAGGAGAAGGATCACTCTGTTTTGGCTTCAAAGGAAATCAATGAAAACTCTGAGTCATGCAACCCCAAGCAGGTGACAGTCTGTCTCTGCGGGAGCAGGGGGGTGGAATGCTAAATTTCTTTCAGGGGCGCTCAACAGAACAAGCTAGAAGCAAAGATAAGTGACAGTGAGGGTAAGGGGAACATTGGAATTGATCATTAAATTCAGCACTCTATCTCCTCTACAGTCAGTCTCTTCTGCTTAATTAAGCCTTGGCTCTTCGGTTCCCTTACTTTCACCCAGGTCCTCAGCCCCTGGGTCAATAGCAAACGTCCATCCCTCAGGCAGTGAGGGCATTGGAAAAACCCAGAGACAAGATATCTGACAGGTGACCTTATTCTAGAGAGAAGCTGGCATTATATTCTGTGTAAAGCATGAGCCAGATCAAATTTCACACAGATAAATCCCCTTTTTAAAAAGTCAAAACAAAAAGAAAAGGAGAAGATGAGGTGGGGGAATGGAAGTCATTAGGTGAATGCTTCTGGGAGTCCAAGTCCTGTTAATCTCCCAGTGGAAGCTTCCCAGGGAGATATCCAAAATATAAAAGCCTTAGATTAACAGGAATTTAAGAAACTAGAATCTTCCATTTACTATTTTTTAAATTTTTCAGCACTTATGTGCAAGGTAGCCACCCACATGCTATTGGGATAATTTTCCTCATTCCCAGAATACTCTTGTAACTCAGACAGATGCCCCTCAGAGAGAGTTCTCTTCCCTTTGGGACAGTAAGGATCTCATTCCCCCTTTTCATTTTGGGTGGGACAGAGAGTCTCGCAGGATGAACAGGGACACTTGGGTTGGGGATTGACATTGCAAATTCCATGATCTCTTCTTTCCTCCCAAACTAACCCCTCTTCCAGACTTCTCTATTTCTAGCAAGGACACCAGGGCACCACCAACCATCCTACCAGGCCCTCAAGTTCACAGGCTCATCTTCTCCCCCTCCATGTGGAAGCAGTTGCCAAAGATGATCATTTCCACCTCTACAACACTTCTCTCTCCTGTCCTTTTCTCTTTCCTTACCCAATCAATCCCTGGAGACCAGGTCCTCGTCATGCCATAGCACAGTGACTAGAACACAGTAGGTGCTTAATAAGTGCTTACTAACTTCTAACTGGTCTCCCTGCTTCAAGTTCTCCTTACTCCAATCCATCCTCCAATGACTTCCATAGTGGTTTTCTCAAGGTGAGAGTCTGACTGTATCAGCCCCTACTCAATAAAGTCTTGCTGTATCCAGATGGTCAATTGTGTCCCACTCTACATGACTCTGTGTACTTTTGTCCATGGGCTTCTCTTGGCAAAGATACTGGAGTGGTTTGCCTTTTTCTTCTTCAGTATGTTCCCATTTTGCAGATGGAGAACTGAGTTAAATAGGAGTTAAGTAACTTGCCCAGAGTCTACTAAATATCTGAAATCAAATCTGAACTCAGATCTTCTCCAAGCCTGGAGCTCCAGTCACTGCACCACCTCTAAACTCTAGTGGTTCCCTTATTGAAAATAAATACTCCAAAGCCCTTCAAACCTGATCTCAGTCTACCTTTCTAGCCTTATTCTACATTATTCTCCTTCCTGTACTCTAGGGTACAGCCAAACAAACCTCCTTGCTGTTCTTCACATTCATTTGAAGAAACAAATACAAAATCCAACGAGGAAGAAGAAATTAAGATAGGATTCCATCTATTAAGCAGCACCACATCCACTGAGAAAAACTTCCTACTAAGATGAGATCAGAACCTATCGCTTTTGCTTATGGTGAATATCTACATCTCAAGAAAAAGGGCTTCTCCTCAAAAGCTTTTACATTCACTGACTATTTTGACCTCTTAGTTCATTGTCATATTGTGTGTCTTTCAATTAAAAAGCATTTTAATTATACGTGTATAACCCTGATTGAATTGCTTGCCAGCTCTGTGATGAGGAAGGGAGACAATTTGGATCATATAACTTTGGAAAACTTATGTGGAAATTTGTTGTTACACACAATTGGCAAAATAAAAATCTTTGTAATAAAAAAAGAAAAAAGCATCTTAAAAAAAGAAATTCAAGGGGGCAGCAGGGTAGCTCAGTAGATTGAGAGCCAGGTCTAGAGATGGATGATCCGAGGTTCAAATCTATTCTCAGACACTTCCCATCTGTGTTACCTGGCAAGTTACTTGACCCACATTGCCTACCCTTACCGCTCTTCTGCCTTGGAGCCAATACACAGTATTGACTCCAAGATGGAAGGTAAGGGTTTAAAAATTTTTTTAAATTTAAAAAATAAAAAAAATTCAACTGCTTGACTAGCTTATGGGGATCAAATAAAGTGAATAATTAATTACTAAAAAGCAAGTATTATTTACAAATGCTTCCTTATCCCTCAGGACATACATGGTGTTTTGTTCCCTTTTAATAAGGAAGCAAAAATAAAGTGACTACAATAACCACAGCCACTATCCCAGAGAATCCATTGCTAGGCATCTGCCACAAGGAGGTCATTGACAAAATGAATGTACCCATAAACACTGACATTTTTAGCAGCACTTTTTGTGGGAGTTAAGAGGCCAAAAAAAAAAAAGTGGATGCCCATTCATTGGAAAAATCTAAGGGAATGATGGTACAAGAACATAATGGAATATTACTGTGCTGTAAGAAATGACAAATATGAGGAATAAATAGAAGCATGGGAAGACTTCCATGAACTAAGGCAGTCAAGTAAGCAGAGTCAAGAAAACAGCATACAACAATGACTATAACAAAGGAACAGAAAAGCAGTCTAAAGTGAATATTTGTACAAAGAAGAAACTCAGATCCAAAGGTATGAGAAGGTATGCCCTTTGAAGAGTGGGAGGGTCAAGGCTATGGAGTACTGGATGTATTTTCAGATTTATTTTTGATGTACTAATTGGTTTTGCTGACTGTTTTCTCTCTTCCTCCTCTCTTCAATTGAAAAAAAAAAGTTATATGGTATGGCTCCCTTGGGATATACAGAAAGAAGGAGACAGGGGAGAAATTAAATGAACAAAAAAAACCATAAGAAAAGTTATCCAAAAGAATTATTCTAAAAAATAAAATAATGAAACATATTTTATGTCTTACAATATTACCAACAATATAAAACATTTTGTAGCTAAATGTATAGATATTTATTCAAAAGCTGTTATGTTCCCTGACTATTATAACCTATTGTTTCATTGCTATATTATGTATCTTTCAATTAAAAAGCATCTTAAAAAAGAAATGCGATTGTTTGGCTAACCATGTAGATCAAATAAGCTGAATAATTAATTACTAACAAAAAATTATCATTTACAAATCCTCCCTATTCCCCAGGACTTACATAGGGTTTTGTTTTATAAACAGAGTAAATATTTTGTTGGATTTGTAGACAGAGCAATAAAATATTTTTAAAATTTTATCTATTCCATCTTTATCTCATCCTTTAAAATTTCTATATCGTGTATATTTTGTGATACATGCATATATGTATCTAATTTATAAATGAACAAATATATATTCAGGAATTGTATTGAAAATATTTGACTGATGGGAACACAATCAAAAAAGTGTGAAGAGCAGTGAAGAGGGAGAATCATAAATTCAGGACTAGACGCAGTACAAACGGGTCAACAACTTGGGCCATCAGACAAATAATGACCTAGAGTCTAAACCAGAATGGTTCTTCCCCATTAGAACCTATATACCCAGGTTTCTGCCACCCATCTCAGTGTATTCCCTACTTACCATCATCACTGGTATGAGGCTCCGTGCCATTGTCATGGTCAACCTCATCAATTGTCCCTGGTTCGCTATGTGGGCTGTCACTGCAAATGAAACACAAAGAGGAGACTTGTATGGGATGCTCCGAGTCATCGGCAGCCTCGCTATATGCCACCTCTGACTTCCCACTTCAGATGAGAACCTTCTATTCTTCTTGTCCTTCATTACTATATCTTGCCTACTCCCATTGTATCCGAGAGTTGGAAGTGACCTCAGAAATCATCTAATTCAGTCTAATCTTCTAATTCCTTCTACTGTGACTCCAAAAGGTGATTTAGCTTCCGGTGGGAGGTAGTGTCAGGGGAACCCAATACTTTGTGAGGCGACTCATTCCAACTTCAGACAAAATTACAAAATTACTATTACAAAATTCTCCATACTAAGTAAAAATCTGTCTCCAAATTTTATATCCACTGGAAATAGTTTTGCCCTCTAAATTCCCCAAAGCTTCATTGTTCTTCCATAGGAAAGTTCTTCAAACGACTGAAGATAGAGATCATGCTGCTCTTTAAGTCTTCTCCAGGCTAAGCAGCTATACTTATTTTCAGTCAATTCTTATATGGCACGGTACAATGCAAATTCTCTGTTTTTGTCTCGTACATGGTGGTCATTTAATAAATGCTCGTTGGATTGGCTTGGGTGGTGAGCCTTTCCCCAGACTAAGAATAGAAGTATAGACCTAGAAGGCAATGCTATCTTGTACATACATCATTTTTACATGTTGTCTGCCCCATAAGAATGTAGAATTCTTGTAGATTGAGACAGTGCTTTTGCCTTTCTTTAAATCTCCAGGGATTAGCACACAGTAATATTTAACAAATGCTTGTTAACAGAGGATCAGATTGTGCCATCCTACCCAATGCCCACTCCTCAAGTTTAGGCAAGACCTTTCAGAGTCTCAAGTGATTTCATCTCTAAAATGGGCATGATAATTGTTTTTTTTTTACCTGCCTGAAAGAGAACAGATAGGGCAAACCCATGAGGTCCTTTCTAACTCTAAGACTTATAGTTCTGAAGCTTTCATTGGGCTTCTGCCTCCTTACCAAAAGGGAATCCCTACATCATTTATAGTCACACAGATGGTGAAAAGCTGGGAAAAGGAGTGGTCATGAGAAGGCAAAGAAAAAACAACTGTGTTTATTTAACCTCGAGAAGAGAAAACCTGTGGGAAGGTTGCAAGAGAGGCTGTAAATAATAGCCTGTAAGCCCATGAATGATTAGTTTATAGAGGATATGGGTCAGCTATTCTCCATCTTCCATGAAGACAGGACAAGAGCAGACAGGTCTGAGATTTTCTACATAGGCAGAAGGTACCACTGAACAGAATCTTACCAATATTCTTCCCCTCCAGCCATGCACTTCTCATATACTGGCCCCTCCAGTTCCCTGTGGCTGGGGAAGATGGCCTCATGATTGACAATGATGGTTTTGATGACTTCATTGACATGAGCCTGGCATGACACGGGGTCCTGTCCATCTGGGATATGCATGAGGGTTGGCCCAAAGCATATGGCCAGGTTGTAGGGATCCATCATGTTCTCATCGCTATATTGGGACAGGCTGAAACAGAAGCCCCCCGTGAAACAAGATTAGAGAAATAACTTGTTTGATACAGCACCTGGGGCTTTGTGGGGATGATAGCCATGAACCCCTACCCTTAGATGAATTTGGAGGCTGTTGAAGGTGGTACTTTCCTTACAATGACATGATAGGGATAGTAAAGGGAAAATTAGCAAAAGAAAAATACAGGGTTCTACCCTCTCTAACAGAATTGGTCATGACATTACCATCTTGGATGGCTTTATATGACTTAGATATCTATTACGCATGGTGTGTTTTGATGGGTTCTAGAAAGGCTTCTCCTTGCCGATATCTTTCCCACCCAGATGAGGATAGCCATTGGACTTTCATCATTAGGGATTCATTATTTTGAGTCTCCCCCCATAAATAAATAAACCAACCAACAAATAAATAAATATATTCTTTTAACTGGGTACAGGTGTCAGGGATAGAGGGTAGAGAGACAAACACTAAACTAATTTTCACTGAATTGTTATGGCAACATATCTGGATTCCTCTTTTCTCCTTAGAGGAGCCCCAGAGAAAGCAGGATAATGAAAGGAGAGGTTATGAATGAAAGGAAGGAAAGGGCCACCACGGGCCACAGAAGATAATCTTTGCCCCTTTCCCAATTCCTCTGTGTGATCATCCATTATTCTGAGGAGTCAGGTTGAGGGAAGAGGGAAGACAGATATGCTGATCCCCACCTCCCCTCTCCAAAATGGTGAGAGTCTGAGGACCTGATTCCTAGATCTCCCAAGTTTTTGTCTCATCAGGGTTGAAAGTCTCAGAAACTCTGATGGCTCATTTAACTTTCCATACATCTCAAACTTATTGACATTGGGTAAGCTCCCTCTCCTATCTCCCGTTTTGTGACTCTCTTAAAAACTCAAGAAATCAATCTCAGGGAGCATGTTCCCATAACTTTAACCATAAATAGAGCAGAGTCCAAGAATCTTTTTCTCAAGGATGGAGCCAAGCACCATCCAAGCAGGTCACTCCATTTCTGGGGAGGAGGAATGGAATAATTTTAGGAGAGAAAGTGAGAAATGCACTCACTGGTTGAGAAAAGCGAAGAGATATCGCATGACCACGATGACCACTCGGGGCAAGGTGACAAGAATCTGCTGGATCAGATGCACTCTCTCTGCAGGGCTCTCCATTTCTAAAACACAAGTCCCCCCAAAAGGTGAGATGTAGCTCATTGGCCCATTAGGAGCACTCTATTTGGACTCTGACTTCAGCTCCCTGGCCTAAACTCAACATTTGCTCATGCTTTGAGTGATTCACAAATTACCCCAGAAATACTGTAGACTCCAACAGGACAGAAGTCATGTCTTAGGCTTCTTAGATTCTTTTACAGATCCCAGCAGAGTGTCTTCCACATATGTTAAATGCATGAAAAGAATTCAGTGATTGATTCATTTATTCTGAAATTCCACTACATAAAACTAAGGCATACATCATCTTTTTCATACTGAAGGAAAATGCCAGTAGATTAGATCCAAGAGCTATTGTTCATGTTCATGTAGACATGCTTGGAGTTAACAATGAAAGGATTTATTAGACACCTACTATGTGCCAGGCACCATGCTGGGGATATAACAGAAAGAGTGATGAATGTGGTGTGCCAGATTTGGAATCACCAAACACAAGCTGGCCTCCCAGTTTGGCAACTTATCTGTATGACTTTGGGCAAATCACACAACTTCTCTGAGCTTCAGTTCCTTCTTCTGTAAAATGAGAGCAAGTGAACTAGAGAATCTCTAAGGGAATCTTAACTCTGGCCATAGGTCTACGTCTAAGACCTTTTGGTTCTTGGTCTATGATTCAATCAATGTATCATATAAAGACAAATTGTAAAACATCCTTGAGCACAAAGAGTTTACATTCATTCCAACAGGCAGCTAAGTTAGAAGGGAGCCTAGGAAGTGCTAGTATCCACTCAAGACAGACACCATAACAATAAGAGATTACATTAACCAGAGAAAGTTAAAGTTGCCTTTTTCTGCCAGTTATGATGTTCTATCTCTTGGCAGAAATGCCACATCCTGAGGAGAGGTAGTTTTCTGAAAGCATTTCTGGTTCAAACAGCACTGATAGACAATGCTGGAAAGTTCATGAGGTTACTGACAATTGGGAGAAATCAAGACCCAAGAGGGAGAACTGAGAAACAGACTCAAATTTGGGAAAATCACCGAAAGCTTAAATTCAAACCTGTAGATCAGGGGTCGGCTGGCTCTTGTGAGGGCCAGATATAGCTCTTTCTGCAGGAGCCATAAAGTCAAATTTTTTTTTTCTGGCGCTGTCACAGGAGCACGCACTGGGAGCAGCACTGTATGGCTCTCACGAAATTACATTTTAAAAAATGTGGCATTTATGGCTCTCATGGCCAAAAAGGTTGCCGACCCTTGCTGTAGATTATCTAGTTCAACCTACTCATTTAACAGATGAAGAAACTGGAAGAAAGGCAACAACTTGCTTAAGTTCACTTAAGAAGTATCAAAGGAACACAAGCCTCCTGATTACCCCAATGATACTCTTTTCATTGCACCAAATAACTGTTCCATCTATTTATCCCTCCCTCTAGTCTCTGATCAAGAGTCCCTTCTTCGCACCAAGGACAACCTCTCACCATGCACCATAGATTCCAAGTCCTTGGTCAGACTATCTGCATAATCATCTCCCACTCTCTGATATTTCAGCTCTATTTATTGGCTCCTTCTCTACCATCTATAAATATATCTGTGCCTATGTTACCTTCATACTTAAGCCCTCACTAGATCCTCTGAAGTTATCGTTCTCTATCTCTCCACCTTTTCTCAGTTAAATTCTTAGGGGGAAAAAAGCTATCTGATCTCCCTGTCTCAACTTCCTCTTCATTCATTTCTCTACCTTTTACAATTTGGTTTCCAACCATATTACTCAACTCTCTCCAAAATTAACAATGATTTCTTAAATGTCAACCAAATCCTATGACTTTTTCTCAATCTTTATTTTTCCTGACTTCACTGAAGTATAGGACACTATTGATCATCCCTCTCCTGCTGAATACTCTCTTTTCTCTGAGTTTTGATTACACTCTTAGTTCTCTTACTCATTTGATTGCTCTTTCTCAGTCTTCTTTGCTTTATCATTCTCCATTTCCAACCCCTATCTGTTGTAGTCCATGGTTCTATCTTGGGCCTTCTCTTCTTTCTATTGTCTCTTTTTTGCTGACTTCATTCATTCCTATGGTTAAATTGTCATCTCTTTGCAGATGATGCTTAGCACAGTGCCTTGTCACACAGTATGCACTTCCTATATGTTTAATGATTAATTTATTGATGACTTCCATATCTATGTATTGAGGCCAGGTCTCCCTTTTGAGCTCTGAAATCATGAACTCCCTATTGAACATTTTGAACTGGTTGTCCTATTTGCCTCTACAATTCAGCATGTCCAAAATGAAACTCTATCTTTCCCACCAAAGCCACTCCTCTTCTGAACTTCTCTATTTCTGTGGAGGGCACCACTATCCTTTCATTTACCCAAGTTGATAACCTCAGAGTCACTCTTGATTCTTCACTCTCACTGTATGTTATCTAATCAGTTGCCAAGTCTTATTGATTCTCCTTCCAGAATATCTCCCATCTACCCACATGGCTAAACCAGAGGTCAGATCTCCATTACCTCTTGCCTGTCTTTTTTCAACAGCCTCCTAAGCTTTCTTTCTGCCTTAAGTCACTCTTCTCTTTAATCCCTCTTCTGTCAAAATGATATTCTTTGAACACAGGCCTGATCACATTACTCCACTGCTCAAAAAACTGACTCCCTATTACCTCTGGGATCACTCTTTGGATTTTCAAGCCCTTCATAACCTGTATTCAACATACATTTCCAGACTAATTCTACATTCTTCCCCTTCATGTACTTGATGGTCTGATTAAAATAATTTATGGCCCTTCTTCATACAAGACCCTCCATCTTTCCTCTCAGAGTCTTTGCATGGAAGTTGTCCCTCATCTCCTTAGATTTCTCCTAATGCTCCAAGTTGATAGTGCTTCTTCCCCTCCCCAATTTATGTTTTTTAATTTTACATATACATATTTCTGTGCTTATTGTCACTCAATAGAATTTGTTTCTTGAAGGCTTTCAAGACTTTTTCATGTGTGTCTTCTTATCAGAAGAGTCTATTACAATGCTTGGCACAAAGTATGCACATAAATGTTTGTTGATCAAATTTTAGGACAGTTTCTAAAGATGCTATCAAGAAATGTAGATGCTCCTTTGGGCTTATTTTCCTAAAATGGTTAAAACTTGGTTAGAGGTCAGTTCAGAATTTAAGTAATTATCAGTAGAGTCCTTCCCCCCTCCCCCCATCAGGTTGTTCTTCTGTTCTTCTTCTTCTTCCTTTGAAGGCTTTTTGAATCCTAGCCCTTGCTCTAAAAAGCTCTCCTTCCCACCTCATCCATGAGTACTTACTAATTGTGGATATCAAATCTTGAAACCTTTCCTTGGGAAAGAGTGGGTTTTCCAGTCCTCGGAAATACAGCTTTAAGACTCCAGCCACTGAATTAATATCCCTTTCATTTTGGTCATCCGCCAGGGGATCTTCACCTGAACAGATAGAGAAGATGACTTTTCAGCCTGATTAGACAGCAGGAACTGTTCAATTAGCTAGAACAGATGACCCCCCAGCTCAGGACTGATCAGCCAAGCAGAAGGTGGGAGGGGAACTTTTCCCTGTTTGCCCAGCATGTTCTAACTTAATGGGCTTTTCCATTAAGCATCATCACACTGGGATGTACTCCTCAAGTCATTAAGGAGAAGGCGGAAAGGAGGAAGTGAGGTTTCCAACTATTTTTTGAAAGGGTTCATACAGTTATAATAACAACAACAAGAAGAATATACTTTGTTGTTGTTCAGTTGTGTTGACTTTTTGTATCCCCATTTGGAGTTTTCTTGGCAAAGATACTGGAGTGGTTTGCCCTTTCCTTCTCCAGCTTACAGATGAGGATCTGAGGCAAACAGGGTTAAGTGACTTGTCCAGGGCTATACAGCTAGAAAAAGTTTCTGAGGCCACATTTGAACTAAAGAAGATGAGCCTTCCTGATTCCAAGCCCAGCACAGTACCACCTAGCTTCCTCAATAAATCCTTAAGATTTATTTAGTGCTTTGGGGTTTGCAAACTCTATGCAATGCAAACCTTACTTTACAAATTTTATCTTATTTTAACTTCACAACAATCCTGGAAAATAGGTGCCATTATCATTCCCATTTTACAGATGAGAAAACTGATACAGACAAAGGCTTGACTTGTCCAGGATCACTCAGGCAGAAAATGGCTGAGGCCATTGATCCAGTTACACGCCCATTCCAGTAAATGAGTGTTCCAGGAGAGTATAACTGATCCTACTGGTGAGAGGAGATGGTTTCTTTAAAGCCTTCCTCACAACTTTAAAATCATTATCCTCAGAGCCAAGTCTAGAGAAAGGAGGTCCTGGGTTTATAACTGGTCTCAGACACTTCCTAACTGTCCATCATTCAAAACCAATGTCTAGCCTTTATTGCTCTTCTGCCTTGGAACCAATATGCAGTATTGATTTTAAGATGGAAGGTAAGGGTTTATATTTATATAAAAATTTTAAAAGATCATTATCCTCCAATTAGGTTAATAATGACTAATATTTGCATGATATTTTAAGGTTTTCACAGCACTTTACAAATATTATTTCATTTGACTCTTACAATGGTCCTCTGAGGCAAATACAGGTATCATCATCTCCATTTTACAGATGAGAAAATGGAGACTCAGAAATATTAAGTGATTTGTCCAGGGCCACCCAGTTAATAAGAGTCAGAGATGGGATTCAGATAAAGCCTTTCTGACTTGAAATTCAGCATTCTAGCCTCGATACCTTGCAGCAGCCTCAAGGAACAGAGTACAGGAATTATTTCCCATCTAGTATCCCATGGCATCATCATACTCGAGAATAATGACAAAATTTATTCCACACTCATCACTTAGAAATATTTGCTCATGTTTTAAACTTGTGCACCATTTGCCTAGGAGAGACACAGTTAGTAAAGGAAATAAACTCAGCTTTTCTTTCCCACATTCCTCAGCTTTCAAGCTTTTGCAAAGCTGTCTCAGCCTTGAGATGCCAAAATTGTGCAAATTCCCCTGTGACAGAAGCATTCACCAGAGGTGAAACTGTAAGGATGCAATTTCAGACGCCATCAAGATTTTCTAATCAGTCAACCCATGCAGCAGTTTTTAAGGTCAAGGTTAAAAAATCTCCTCTGGCCAAGCCCCAACCAAGGAAGAGGTGCAGAAGTAGGGAAGGGAAGCATGGATAGTAGACTCAGGTGCTGCTGAAAAAAAGATGCCCAGAGATGATGTTTACAAAGCTGCCTAGGTGAAAAGTCACACTTGGGCAAGTGATGGGGTTCCCCTTGCCCTTGTGATTCATACTTGTTCATCCCTGATCCCATAGTGCCTTAAGTATGCCATTACATGAAGACTGTGCCTGTCATATCCTTTGTGGTCAGCTAAGGGCCACTTCCTACAGAAGGGCTTTCCTGATCTTCCTACCCTCTGCTGCTAGTGTCTTGTCTGTCTGTCTCTTTCTATAGGACTCTATTAATTTGGAATCCGAGTTTATAACTTTCTTATATTGTTCTTTAGTTGTTTCATGTATGTGATTCTTTTCTCTTCAACCAGGTTGCAATCTCTTATGGAAGAGGACCAGGTCCCAAACTTCTTTTCCATTCCCCTCTGAACCTAGTCCAAATATAGAATACCCACACATATATAGTAAGTTATTTAGACATAGTTATTTGTATGTTATCTCTCTCATTAGAATTGGAGCTCCTTATGGAAAACAGAAATCCCATTTTCACTTTAATTTGTATTATTAGGGCTTAGCACCTAGACTGGCCCATACTAAAAGATAAATAAATACTTGAAATGACAGAATAATGAGCAACGTAAGAAGATAATGAATATAAAGCATCTTACAAGCCTTAATGATATCTACATATATACACATGTATGTGGATAGAGAGATGATAGAGGCTAGAGAGATAGAGAGGGAGATGGGTAGATGATGGGTAGATGGGTAGACAGAAAGATATAGACACCAGTTATTATATATTACTCTTGGAAATAGCTTTATCTGTAAATATGAAGGACAGTGATGTAGATGGGCATGTGGGGCACAGAGACAGTTGAATTATGAAAACAAAACAGTGATCTCCTCCATGGCAGATTTGGGAGTGAATTACTACTCCAGTGTCAATTCACATCTTCCTAATAGTTTACCTGCATTAGGTTCTCTTCTTAATTCTGCTAGAAAGTTGTAGTGATTTTTCTAGGAACTTTTTTAAGTTTAAGATTGATGGTAGGCAGTAAATCATCCATCATAAAAATATGTTTTGAGAGAATCAAAGATTTATTGAGGTTTTTTTAGAGATTATTTCATTCAAACTCCTTTTATTGAAGAAGCAATTCAAATCTAAAGACAGTACGTACTCTGGTTTGTCTGTCTGAAATTTAACTAGGTTTTCCTTCTGAATGCTATAAGAATATGATGTTTTCCTAGAAATTTTTTCAAATTTAAGATTGATGGAAGAACTGATCAATGTACATGGTAAGAAGAATAAAAGATATATTGAGATGAAGGAGATCTTTAGAGATCATTTCATTCAACATCTATTTACAGGAGAAGAAACTGAGTCTCTGAGACAGTCGTAATCTGTCTAAGGTTACAGAATCAGTTAGTGGCAGAGCCAGCACCAAAATTCAAGTGTTCTAACTTCTTTTGCAGAAAAATTAACCAGAGTAAGAAATAATAAAGCGTGTCACTTGATGTGAAATCTGTGTTCACTTTGAAAAGTGCTAGAAAGAAAGGAAAATGGTGCTTCTTGCCAAGGGCCTCATCCACAAAGTTGGAAGGAACCACTTCTGGACTAGAGAAAAAATGAGCAAGATCATAATTTCTTCTAAAAAGTGTTGAACAGTTAACATCCTTAAGAGATTGAAGTGAAGGATTTAAACACCAAACGATTACCAAGGAAACACATAACGTGCTGGTTTGGGGAGAGTTTAGTCACAAGCTAGAATGTGTGGGAAGTGAAGAGTGGGTGGCAAAAGAGATACAGAGACATGTTAAGACCATCTGGTTGCCAGGGAGATGGCACCACTAAAGGTGCCCCAAAATAGGAAACTTGGAATCAGAAAGAAGATGAAAGCTGGAGAAAAGATGGAATGATTGTGTCCTGGAGGGTTAGAAAGGTAATGAGCAAAAGTGAGGACTGGCACTTGAATATGATCCACAGAGAAAGTAGACAAATATTCCAAAAAGAGAAATTCTGAGAGGTTATTCTTAAAAAAGCAAGAAAGGGACCAGACTGGTCAAGGCCAGATGGAGATGGCCTGAAAAGGGCGAAGGAATATTTTAAGTAGAAAGGGACAGCAAAGGGAAACAAGGTAAGGAATTGAACTAGTGTTGGACACAATGCTAAGAACTTTACAGATTTTTCATTTGATTCTCATTACAACCCTGTGAGGTAGGTCCTCATTTTATAGTTCAGGAAATTGAGGCTGAATAGAGGTTAAATGATTTTCTCAAAGTCCCATGGCTAATAAGTATCTGAGGCCACATTTGAACTCAGGTGTTCTTGACTCCAGGTGCAGTGCTCTAACCACTGGACAACCTAACTAGAAAGGCAAGTAGGCAGAACTGGTACATGGCACGGGGCTAGTCCTATAAAGAAGTCTATGGCCATGGTCTTATGAAATTGATCCAATAGAATGGGTTTGTCTGAGACTTTTTTTTTTTGTAAACAGGGGAACCTTCAAAATTCTTCAGCTTGCCACTGGAGAGTGGCCAGGTACATGACAGAAGCTTGGAAAATGGTGCTGCCAAAGGAAAGAACTTCTCAGTGCTGAAGAGGACAAAGGATACCCACCAGCATGAGAAAGAAACTAAATGATCAGATCTCTGGACTGAACTGTCTAGGAAGCTCACCATCACTAGAACTTCTCAAGCAACTCTTGGATGACCAATTAACTCTCAGAGATTCTCTACTAGAAGTTGGTACATGGGTCTAGAAGTTGTCAGTGGTTCTAAAACTGTGATTTGGGGGGGTCCCCATAACCCTTTCAGGGGATCCTCAAGATCAAAATTATTTTCAAATCGACATATGCTGTTTTAATTTCTACCGTAATAAATGTTTCTTTCTTGGAGGGGATCTTCAATACATTTTAAGAATGTAAATGGGCCCCAAGGCTAAAAAGTTTTAGAATACCTGGATTAAATGACCTCTAATATCACCGAAACTCTAAGAATCTGTGACTTTAGCAATTGGGCTAAGGTGTTTCCTGTATCTTTGTAGCTTATTTGGCTGTTATGAGCTAGATGCCCATGACCTGAAATGTGACAGAAAATTGGAAAGATGGAGGTCAAGCCCAATATGCAGTAGTTAGTCTGGTGGTTTAAAGTACATAAACTTGGGGCAGGGGGGGCAGCTGGGTAGCTTAGTAGATTGAGAGTCAGGCCTAGAGATGGAGGTCCTAGGTTCAAATTCAGCCTCAGACACTTCCCAGCTGTGTGACCCTGGGCAAGTCACTTGACCCCCATTGCCTACCCTTACCACTCTTCCACCTATGAGCCAATACACAGAAGTTAAGGGTTTTAAAAAAATAAAGTACATAAACTTCACAGGGGTCAAATGGAAAACATGAGGAATAGTTAGAGCTTTAGACTTGGAATTACGAGAGAACTGGGTTTGAAGCCTTCCTAAGTAAGATACTTGCTGGGTGAATGTGGTCAAGTCAGTTAATATCTCTGAGCCTCAGTTTCCTCACCTGTAAAATAGAGATGAAAATAGCATCTACCTCACAAAGGTTGTTGTGAGGAAAAATGAAATAAAGAACTTTGCACATTTTAAAGTACTATGTAAATTATGTGAGCACATTGTTGCTGTTATCGTTGCCTACAAATCACAGAATTTTATGATTGAAATAGATCTTAGCTACACATGAAAGAGTCCTCACTAAAACATGGCTGACCAGTAGTCAGTCACCCAGCCTTTGCTTGAAGACATCCAAAGAGGGAAATCCAGTCTCTCTAGAGCAAGCGATCTTTACCTGGGATCCACAGATTCCCAAGGGATCCACAAACTCAGAAAAGAAAAAAAATCGCATCTTTCTTTTCACTAGCCTCTAGCTGAAAATTATAATTTCCTTCAATTATTTATAAACAGTATTCTGAGAAGGGGTCTATAGGCTCCATCAGACTTCCAAAGGGGTCTGCTCATACCACAAGAAGAAGTTTAAGAAGCTCTGCTTTAGAAGTAGCCCATTTCACTAGAGATTATGGGCAAATTAATCTCTCTGATACCAGTTTCCTCATCTAAAAAATAAAGAGGTTAAACTATATGATCTCTCTAAGATCCCTTCCAGCTTGATATTCTATGAATCGTGTTAATTAATGTGGCAAGAACATGAGAGATGTGAGAAGAAACCAGGGTCTTGGGTAGAAATGGAAAAGGATGTCATTTTGGGGAGGATATTAGGGAAGCCTCCAGAAGTACCATGATTTCACAGAACTGACTCAAAAATGGAAGAACTATAAAGGAAATTGTAGCCCTGTAAGAACCTTGAAACTTGGTAAAATATAAAAAAAATTTCCTGAAATAATTTGAAGTCATGAACTTAACATACCATTAACAAAGAAAACTGGACATGTCTAATACTTTTGTGTTTTCAACAAATAAAAATTGTAACAAACTTAAGCTGACTTATTGAACGATATGCATAATTACTATTGCACTGCATGGTAATTAGACATAAATAATTAGCAGTTCACACGAATAACTTCAATTAGTATTACTTTTATGCAGTCAAGCCAAATGTTTACAGTTCTTTTCTTCTCTGTTCTCCATGATCTATAATCAGCAACAGTGTTGACAGCTTCCTTAATGCCATGTTCAATCCTCCTCGTGCATACACACTTACTCTTGTACACAATAAGGGACAGAGATCTTGGATCCTGTTCTCTTGACTGTGCCTCTCCTTACCCTGAGTTCCCTCCAGTGCCACCATCATCACCTGAATGGTACTTCAACAGTTTATACAGCTGTTCCCTACTCTTGGTTCCAGGCTTTGGCATCCTATCTGCCTGAGGAGGCAAAATTCCAGGCTATGTGGACAGCTAAAGGTGACAGAATGAGCACCCAGTAGGGAAGAAGGATACAGGAGACAAGCCAGGCTAAAGAGAAAGACTTCAAAAAAAAGAGAATATGTAAAAGAACTATAGAGTCTCATGAACCTGAAATCTTCCAGCTGGAAGAGGCTATAGAGGTCACTTAGTTGAAATAGAAGAAATTGCTTTTATAACATCCTCCCCATCCCCAAAGTGATCATTCAGCCTCCTGATAGACATCTCTGATATGGAGATGTCACTGTCTCCAAGGCAGGTTATTCTGCTAAAGATACTTTGAATTGCCAGGAAATTATATGCATCTATCTAAGATCTTCCCCTTTGCAACTTCTCCCTCACCATTATTCTAAATGTGGTATCCTGGGGCCAAACCAAAGTTTAATCTCTTAGATGACAAGTTTTAATCTCTTATTTGCATGACAGACCTTCAAATATTGAAAATAGCTATCATAATCCATACAAGTCTTCTCTTCTCCAGGCTAAATACCTGTAGTCCTTCACTTGATTCTCATATAGCATTATCTCATAGCCCTTCTCTATCCTTGCTATCCCTCTCTCATTTATCCATTTCCTTCTTGAAATATGGCCCTTGGATATGATTTGACCCAGGTTGAATACAGGGACCATCATCTCCTTTGTTCTGGAAAATATGCCACTCAATGAAGTCAAAGATTATTTCGCTTTTGGGCTCTCTTATTACATTGTTACCGTACTACACATGCAAATCACTAAAACTTTAAGATCTTTTTCAAAGGAAATATTATTCCTATCATCTTGAACTTGCAAAGTTGCTTTTTGAACCCAAGTTCAGGAATTTGCATTTGTTCCTACTGTATTTCTTCTTATTACATATGAAACACTATCTAACTTATTTAAATCTTTTCTACTCTTGATTCTGTCATCTAATGTGTGACCTATCCCTCTCAGCTTTGCGATGCCTACAAATTTGATAAGCACACTCCTATTTTTTTTTATTAAAGTCATTAACAAAACTATTAAATAATACAGGGACATTTATAGTCATCCACAGCATATTCAGACTCTATTCTTCTATAATGATGTTATGATAATAACAATAACCATAATAATAATGACAGCTAACATTTATATGTTGCTTAATATTCATCTTTAGTTACCTGCTCTGGCTTCCATTTTCTTTGCCTCTATTTGAAAATATTTAGGATGGCCAATGAATTGCTGGTACATCCACATTATTCTCTTTAGATGTGGCCCCACAAATCAGAACATGTTATTTTGCTATTAGAATTTCATTCTTAAGAGTTTTCTTCTACTGTTGGACTGCATTACTCTAGAATTTTAGGTTAAGCAATATTACTCATTCAGTCTCAGAAGAGTTTGAAATTCACTCTTCCCAAATCTATAGTATAAGTAAGCCTAAGTTTGATTTTCCTTTCCTTTTCTATCTAGGATGGTTCAGTTAGCTCCTCCCAAGGTTTACATCATTTCTACTTCAGCAGCCAGTTCTTCTTTTTTTGGCTGAAATCAAGTCCATATTCCTATTTTATGTCCCTCCTTTTTGAAAAATGAAATTTGTGTCTAAGGTGTGGCAAGAATTCATCAGCTAGTCTGCCTTTTATCAAGAGAGAATTTCACAGATATTTGGATGATGAAGTTTTCAACCATTAAATGGCGCCTCCATGTTAGTATTCTAATCATCATGTAATTCCTCTTTTTGCCAGATGGTCTGTTGTAAGTACTTAAGACAATGCATCTTTTTCTTCTTTTGTCATTTTGTTTCTAAATGTCTACCACCACGTTTTCCCTTTTCTGCTTTCTGGATGAGTTATATCTTCTTAATATATAGAGCTACTCTACCATCCTCTTTGTCTATTCTATTCCTTTTAAATAAAGTATATTCCCTTTCAGAGCTATATTCCAGTTGTGGGTTCTACCCTATCAAGTCCCTATATAATTATGAGGTCAAATTTTCATACTTCTGTTTGAATATCTCTAATTTCTCTTGTCCATTACTTATACTTTGGCATCTATATGTAAGGACCAAATATGATGGGATTTGTGGTTGAATCTCTTCTTCAATACTGTTTCCTATAAATTACCAGTCTTCTCTACCAATATTCTTCCCACATTGTTCCTGCATATTGTTTAGGTAGTATGAGCCTTGGTTGATAAATGTAGATAATTTTCTCCCTCTACTTTTATTTTCAGTTTAAAGCCCTCCTGATCCAATAACAAGACTCTAGTCTAACATATTTCTATCATTCTCCGTTCCTGGCCAAAAGTTTATCCTTCCTATACAACCATGATAGCTCTGCTCCTTTAAGACATTCCTTTTGTCATAAGGATTGATGATCTGGAGGATTTCTCTATGAACTGAGAGAACTTCAATAAACTGATGCAGAGTGAAATGAGCAGAACCAAGAGAATATTGTACACAGAAAGTAAAACATTGTGGAACAATCCAATGTAATGAACTTTGTTACTAGTAGCAATGCAATGAGCCAGGACACTCCTAAACGATTTATGTGGAAGAATGCTATCCACATTGAGAGAATGAACTATGGGAGTAGAAATGCAAAAGCAAAACATATGGCAACATTTATCACATGTATATGTGGGTATGTGATTTGGGGTTTAAACTTTAAAAAATGGCTCTATAGAAAAAATGAATAATATGGAAATAGGTATCAAGTGATAACATTTGTATAACCCAGTGGAATTGCTTGTTGGCTCTGGGAGGGGGGAATGGAAGAGCAGAGGGAAAGAAAATGAATCATGTAAAGATGGGAAAATATTTAAAATTTTAAAATAAAAAAAAAGACATTCCTTCTACATGAAGCCTTTCCTGATCATCTCAGCTGCTAATGCCCTTCTCCTAACCTGTATTTCTTTTCTTTATATTCATTGTGTATATGATTTATCTGTGGTCTTATTGTTTTCTCTGACAAAATGCAAGCTCCTTAAGAGTAGGTTTTGCTTCATTTGTATTTATATTCTTAGTACCTAGGACAGTGCCTGGCACCTAGTAGGGACTTAATAAATTCTTGCTGATTAACTACTTAATAATCTAGAGGTGTGAAGTTCGATGTCTATTACAAAAACAGTTAACAAAATTCCCAAATGCTGCAGAAACCAACTTAAGATGTAGTTAGGAAATGTTTAATAAAAATAAGATACAATGTAGATAATGTTAATTTATGGTTTTCTCTGTCAATATGTAGCCTGCAAGGATCTGTTCCTACTTGGAATTGAAATCCCAATCCTCTTTTCCTTCTTAATCACTTGCTTACCTCTAAAAATCTGCCTTCCTCTTCTGAAGACTACAATTAATAATAGTGATTAAAAACACCACCTGTGCCCTTAAGACATCCTCCAGTTTCTGTTTCATACCCAAGACTATATAATCCAATCCACATAAATACTTTCTAGGTCCCTTCTGATAATAATATTTAATTCCAGAGGTGGGTATTGGTTTGGTGGGATTGAGACTAATTGTCATTCCCTGTCAGGCCCTAGATATTTGTTTTAGAAAGAGAGCTGATCGCTCTTATTTTTTCAAGTAAGGTTGACAAATAACCACCTCTAGATTCCACTGCAGGAGTCACCAGTCACCACCATTTGCCAATTTTTACTCTGATCATTATGATTTAACCTCTCTTTTGAATACTCCCAGGGACATACATCATCTTTCCTTGGAATCCAAGAAAAGAGTGTCCTAATTCCAGAAGTTCCAGTGCTCCCATTTATTGAATGAATCTCAGACTAATTATAGCAGCTCTAAATGTTTAGAGATTCTTCATCATCTTCTCCATATCCTGTCCTTCCATCTTTCAACCTCCTGACTCCCATTAGGATTCTCCTCTGCCTTGTCATGTCCATTTTCTTCTTTGTTTTCTCTTGGAAGCATATCTTTATTCTTTCAAAGAACCCTGTGCTTCCCTGATGAGCCTAGAGTGTAGAGATGTGTTCCTACAGCCCTTTTGCCTTCTCTAGGAGGAAGACCAGTGCACATTTTGTTCCTACAGAGCAGCTGTTACATATCATTGACAGAACAAACAGAGTATGCTCTCTGCAGGTGATTGAAAGAGGAGAAGAGATTTATCCTGTGCTCAAGCAGAGAAGGTGGGAAGGGGTAATTTTGTGGGGGAGAGAGAGAAAAAGGGAGATGGATCATTGGGAATATCTGTTTGTGATCATGGTCCTGCAGTGAGGGCTTAGAAAAGGCAGATGATTCTAACACAACTGCCCTTTTGCCCTCAGCAACTACTGGTAAGAGTCTTGTAGCAACTGAAGTTAAGCAAATTCAGCCCATAATCTCTAGTTAAGGAAGGGATCTGAGAGAAGAGATCAAAAGCTGTCCCTTCTGATTCCACCTATGCCACCTCCTAGCCCCTTAATAAACCAAAATTTCTCACATTCAACCCCCACTTCCCTGCAGGGATGATAGGATGTCTCTTTGTGCTCCAAACTCTCTTCTCCCTGCTCAATGATTCCAGAAAATCTAGTGAAGGGAAAATCAAAGCCTTTTGATCCCACAATTAGAGATAAAAGGCTTATTATAATGCAAATGTTGTGGAAGAGGATGGATGTGTCATCTAAGTGCTTTCAAGGTTTACCAAAATGGATTTCTGTTTCAGACAGAATTCAATGCCTCACAGCCTTGCCAAAGACCCTTAGCACAGCAGCACAGCATGTAGACTCTCACCTGGGAAAAAGCAAACCCTCTGCAAAGTCATATATACTTTTTCCAGACCCCTTAACTCCTCCCCCCACAACCTGCCACCTGCAAAAGGTTCCTAATCCTCTACCATAAAATTTTATGCCCATTCATACCTCTCTCAAAGGAATTTTTAATGTCATTGACTTCAACCTGCGATCCAGGCACTCTAAAGATCCCTTGCTGTTGGAGACCTGGGAAAGCAGAAAATATGAGATAATCAGAACACTGAGCATGTTCATGAGTCCCCTCCCCCTTTGCTCTTTTCCTATCCATATCCCCAACCTTGCATTGAATCATTCATAACAAAGGACAGAGATCAGTTAGAAACTAAACACAACAGGCCTGACCAGCCAGCAACTAGCAAAGAAAATGCCTTCCCAGAGCCAAAGGGGCCATGAGCCAGAAGCTTTAAAACTAAACTTCTGGAAAAGGAATGGGGAATAAAATGGATCCTTTTTCTTTTTTGTTGTTGTTATTCCTTCCATATCATCTCCGAAACATAATTAGGACTCTTCATACCCAGGCGAGTGCTGCAAACTACACTCAGGAAAGGAAATATGAAGTCACTCCTTTGGGTGATCAATGTGGAAAGAGTCAGAGTCCTCAGAATACCTTAGCTCAAGACTCTTGCTAGGGAAGCTGGGGGAAGGAGTCAGGCCAGTTTACTTCAGCTTGCCATTTTAATTATTCTTGCTGAGTAGGTGCTAGGCTGTACTGTCCCTAAGATGTAGAAGGACTGCAACACCTTCTAAATTCAGCAACCTGGAGCAAAGCCCCTGTTACCCAGCCCCAGTTAGTATACTGCCTCATCTCTTTCATCTTAATTTAAATTCAAGTCTATGGACATGCAGCTGGGAGAGGAAGCCCTACACAAAACCTATATTTACAGGAGATCAATAGTTAGAATAAGAAGCTACCCTTTGACAAACTGAGGTCATCATAAGACATATTTTTTTTCCTCTATTGCCTTATATGTCTCTGGGGAGTAAAGACTTTGTCTTGTTTACTTTTGGACTTCTTATAATTTCTGAGCACATAATAGGTGTCCAATAAAAATTTATGGAATGAATTAATAGAAAGGCCAGCCAAATGGCACCTACCATCAATGATTGATCAGCTGATCTGAACAATAAAGTTAGAGCTTAAAATGTTTGGAGAGTGAGAAGTTCGGACACCCCATCCTCTTCTTTTCCTTCTTTCTCATTTCACTTTGTTTCTCTCCCCTTACCTAGAAAGCACCCACCCAGAGAGTTTGTAGATAGCCTAAGCAGATATTCTAGAATAACTTTGGACCAATTAGGAGGAAACCAGGGAAGACAAGATTTTCCCACCACCCACCCTACCCAGCTGAAGGCAATGGTGTTGCCAAGGGCTTACCATATAAATTGATGTAGCGGATACAGCTTTCCACCACCAGGGGTATAGCCTGCCCTGAATCCTTAAGAGAGAATTAAGACCTTTTTCACTTGGTTTGATTTTTAACACATTTGGATATAATCTCAAGCACACATGTGAGCTCCAGATGAAAGATGAGCACCGCCCCCAAGTTAGTGAGAAGCTAAGCAAGGAGCTGCCCCACCTTGCTGTCTCCATGAGCAGTTGGAAATGAGGAGGAGTGATCAATTATGCAGGAAAAGGCATGGCTACTCTAGCATAGGAGAAATGCTCTGTCTCGTTACCCAGCTGAGAGAGAGGCCATGGTTCTTGCAGCTGTACATTTCTCTTCAGAGAGGAGATGCTTAGGGCACTCCTGGTGGCTAGCCCTTCCTGTTTGGGTGGTGGGGATGGAAGCATGTTTGTAGGTTTGGGTCCTACCATCTTTTGTTTTAGCAACTCTAGTTTCTCTGCAAAGCTAGGAGGTAGAGGAGATGGGGGAATTCTCAACACTTCAGAGACACAGTGGACTTGTAAGCTAAGGTTGTTTTGGAGTAGAAGAGATTCAGTCTCTTGCTCCCAAATGCCCTATCCCAGCTCTGGGCTCCAGGAGCTCTAAAGTAAAAGAGTAGGAGCCCAACTCCTATTCTAGTCCCTTGCATATTGACCATTAGCACAGGCAAAGGACAAGGGCCACTTAAAGCTGGCCCATCAGGCACTAAGAGCCTGAGGCATTACAGCTTATTTTTGAATAATCTAAGCACTCTGACATTCTCTTGAAAGGAAAAAATGCGACAGCTAATGTGTACTGCCTGAATAATGTTAAACCAATGTTCAGGGTGAACCATGTCCATGTGAAGTGTGACTGTCTTCAATTTCCTCTTTCCTGAATGACCTTTTATACAAAATTTTTCATACCACGGGATTTGGGTAAGAGTTGGATTTTCTTTATGGTTCAGTTGACATCCAACATTAACCACCCCCTCAAACTAATGCTGGTTGTTGACCGTGAATTGTAACATTACTAAAGGGGGTGGGGGAATGTTTCCCAAGTCCTGCCAGAGTTATAGAATTACAGAATATTAGAGTCAAAAGGGCCTTTCAGATCATCTAGTTCAACTCCCTCATTTTATAGAGGAAGAAACTGAGGCCACGAGAGGGTAAGTGACTTGCTCAGTCTAAAAAGTAACAATCACAAGCTACCTTAAAAAGTAAGAAAACAAGCATGAAATACATGGTGAGCTCATACCAGGGAGATGGCTTAATGGGATTTTTTACTTTCCCTCCTAACCCTCTAACTAATACATTCCTTACTGATTCACAATGAATAAGTGTAGAGGAGGAGACCGTTGGCCAATTGGTAAAGGGAATGTGGGGTTTTGTGCTGGAAGCCATTCTCTGGGACAGGGAGAGACACCAATCATTCCCCTCATACCGAGTGGAATGAAAGGCCTGTCTAGTAAATACCTGGTTCCTGGCTCGAGCATTTCTTCTTCCTCTGATAACCAAAAAAAGCAGCAGAGCAGGAGAAAAAGAAAAGATTACGCAAGAATGGGATCAGTTAGAGTAAGCATATCCTTCAGAGAACGTGAGAGCTCAGATGCAATGGCAGCCAAGAAAGGTCAAAGTCAGACCCAAGGAAAGACTGGCCAGGTGGATGCCCGGGCTCTGAGCCTTATTGATGAATGGGGAGCCAGGCAACTTGCCACATGCCTCAGACCAGAATTCTACCATGACTCCTTCTCTCATCCATACTGGTGCTTTAGACCAAGGGCACTCACAGAATCTCTTTGTCTCATCCAAAGACAGGAATAGAGCCCTTGTGAAGGTAATCTTTATACCTAGATGTGGTTCTTCCCAGAGATTCCCTAACAGATGCATCTCTCATTCCTGATCAAATGAATTACTCTCCTATGGTCACTCTGAGTGAAATGTGCCTTAATATGTAGGTTGGAAAAGGAGCATATTACTGGAGTTTTTCTATAATGCCATCTTTGGAGTCACAGGATTATTGATTTAGAGATAGAAGGGGCCTTTGGTATCATTTGATCTAATCACTAACTTTACACATGAGGAAACTGAGACCCAATAGGTAAAATGAATTTCACAAGGTCACAAAGGGATTATGGGGCAAAGCCAGAATTCAAACTTGGGATTTCTGATTTTGAGGACAGTGGTTTTTTCCATAACACCAAAGATGAAGCCATTATACTATGAGGTGGCTTTTTTCCCCCTTTAATAACCAACCCCTTTTGGAAGGGCTCCAAACTGAATTCAATTTCTATCCAATCATCAAATTCCACCATGTAGTAAACAGTGCCAAAAAGGGGTTCCAATGTATTCCCATCTCCCCTGGCCCCACCTCAAGACTATCTTCCATCTACTCTGTATATTATCTTATACATATCTTAGTCATTTTCATATTTATCTTCCCCTTTAGAATGTGATCTCCTTGAGAGCAGGGGCTGCTTTGCTTTTCCTTTTCCTTGTATTCCCTTCATTTCAGAGCTTAGCACGGTGCCTACCATAAAGTAAACACTTAAATATTTATTGACTGACGTTAAGTCAACTGGACAAATTTTTCTTTTGGATCTTTATCCAATATACTTTCATCTCCTTCACTCAATTGGTCTATATGATTTTGAACTAGAAGAATGAAAGGAAAGGAATGATAGCTTTTGTTTTTATTACTGTTGTCTAATAACACATTTTATAAAAGCTACGGGCACTGAATGCTTAGGGATTCACTTTGTGCCCTGGAGTTTAATGGGAAACAAAACTATCTCATCAAGGCTTTACAAGAAGACAGGGCTAGTGGGTTAGAGAACTGTCTATATGGTAAACTATAGGAAACTCTTATCAAGTGTTTTGCCTGCTAGAATTTTCCACTAAGTGGCACCACTATTATATCCATGTTTGTTCTTAGTTGTAAAAACACTGAATGGCAAGAAATTTTTAAAAGGTCTTATGTAGCAGTATCTTAAAATCTCAAGATATTGTTTTCCTCACAAATCAGTTTTCCTGTTATAAAATTAAATTCTAACACTAGACAGAGAATCACATTTTTCTCAGTCTGAAATAAAAAACAGGAGTCTGAAAACACCTGTGCTTGCATCTATAAGGCAGGGTTTTATCACTTGATGTAACAAATTCTCTTGTAGTCTACTCAGTGCTTATTATCTAGGGAATTGCTTTTCATCTCTACCAGCAGGATTATTAAGTATCTATGCTGATGCTATACTAAATAACCTTTCATGAATATATTTCAAAACTAAGGAAACATTTACTTCTGGAAACTTCTACTGGGAGATATCAGAAGCATCATAGAATGACTAAGTTATGTTCAGAATAATTTTAGGGTTAAGTACATTTATAATAAAATCTTATAGATTTCAAAGATTTTTTTATAGATTTAAAGATTTTCAAGATTATAATAAATCTTCTGAAATATGTAATAAAATAAAGTACAACTATTAAGCAATGAAATTAATTACTGAATAAACATTTCATAGTATGATTATTATTATATTAGTGAGTATGAGAATAATTATGGAGTATGATTATTACTCTATAAAGTACTTATCTTTGGATTCTATATACTTATTTCAAAGAGGATATTATTGCTCAAAACACTATATGCACTCCTTTTTGGAAAATGTCTTCAGAACCACTTTATTAGCCAAACATGAAAATCAAGCTTATATCTGACATTAGACCTTATTTTAAACCCCAAATGGTATCACTGTTTGTTCACTCATCTTAGTGACACTGGACTATTTCCAAAAATTATATATACCTTAAAAGAATAAATATTTGTCACTATTTGATATATCAGAAAAAGTATACAATAGCTTCAAAAGGGAATTAACAAAGAGAAAGTCTAAAAATATGTGGAATAATGATCATACTATTAGAATAAACCTTTAACTTCCCAAGTTGATGAATTTCAAGGACAACATATATTTAGATGTTTAGGATCTGCTCTTTGAATATCAGTCACATTATTTTAAATAAGCCACCTCTTGCCATATTGGCTTAATTTCTATATTCTTCAACCTTCTGAATTGGAGAAAGAAAGTAGGAAGGATGTACAGAAATATTAAAAAGATGGCTACTCTTCAAATTATTATATATAACATTAGTGCATATATTGTATATGAAATTCTTACATACAAATGCTGTATACCTCTATTAACCAAATTGTTCAATGGACAAGAATACTCCATTCTTCAATATCATCTGGTAACAGTGAGCTCACTATTTACAGATGTTAAATGATGAGACATTTTAAAATCTTGAGAGCTATGTCCTATCTTTTGTCTATACTATTTCCTGAGTCTGGAATGCCTTCCCTACTCCTCTCTACCTCTGATTGTCGCTAGACTCTTTTTTATACTAATCATACAGTACCTTGGATTTGTATTATCTTTTTTTGTAACTATGGTCTATCTCTCAAGGTTATAAGCTCCTTGAACATAGGCATCATGTCATATTTCCTTTCAACCTTTTAACACCTAGCACAGTTTTCTACACATAATGGGAACTCAAAAAATGTTTATTTACTAATTGATTCATTTATTGATACAAAGATCTAAGAGAGGAGATATTAGAGGAGACCTTCTAAAGAAACTATTTGGGGAGGAAGGGCAAGTAGAAGAAAAAAAAAGTTGGAGGAAAAAATGGATATGTCCGTCACCTTCCAAATGCAATTCTCTTCTAAATCCAGCTGGATAAATACTTACTTTCTGGGGGAAATTGCTGATAGTAATATCTTATCTCCTTGGACACCCCCTATAGTAGGACAGATTCGCCAAAACTCTACTATAAAAAAATTATCACTCTGGAACATTAACTTCACCTGAAAATGCTCTCACCTACCTCTTCTTTCCTAATACTAAGCACATAAAGATTACTCCCAAAGACTTCTTGGGATTCTATTTTGTTGATGGGATCTTCTGTCTAACCTTGGGACATTATCTTAACTTCAGGTATACCCTACTCACCGATACCATTCCTTCCCCTAACCTAGCCCCCAAACCCCAAAAGCCCAATGCTGTACCACCCTGCCTGTATCCAGGAAAGGAAGCTGGAACTGGTCGATTTTACTCATTACAAGGTATGCCACCATTCCTCCCTCCTTAAAAATTCTTGCTAGGAAAAAATGCTTGAAGCGGTGGAGGAGGCAAGATCTTACTTAGGCAGGATTGAGAGCTCTTACGGGAAACAGAAACTTCTCCAGATACCTAAGTGTTTCATTTTCTGTAGATGGTATCTGTCAACTAGACAGCATTTGGCTCTCAAACCAACCAGCTGGAGTAATTTTTTTCCTCCTTAAGTAATGCCGAGAATAACTATTTTCTTCCTTAGCTACTCTCTTCTCTTTCACTCTTCCGCCACCTGCTAACATCAGAGTGTCTCTCCAAAAGGGTTTTGCCATCCACCTCTAGGTGTTACAACTGGGACAGCTTTCTGTTACTCCATCCAGAAAAGAGAAAAGAGAAAGTGAATTCAATGGAGATAAATGGGATTTTTTTTATTTTGTTATTTTAAGTGAGTATTAAATGAGATGATATATGTAAAGCACTTTGCAAACCTTCTAGTGCAACATAAATGAAAATTATTATTATTATTACTAGCAGTAAAAATAATTATAACCTGTGACTCCAAAGAGTTTATTCCAACTCAAACTCTTCTGGTGGGGGGAAATGTGCAGGAGAAGAGGAATAAATTATATGAGGGAAGTTTTTCAGAGGAGAAACTAATAAATATAGAATATGCTTTCTTCCTCTGGTATCATGCCAAGTTGTTGGCTTTTTTTTATTGTTTTTTTGTCAATGATCCTCAGGGATTTTCTTTCTGTGTCAGTAAATCAATCATCTTAGACTGGGGAAGAATGAGAGAAGGTAACACCAGGGTGTTCCCTTTACTATAGCCCCCCACAGGCAGGGCTGTTCTGTCTGCTGTGATAAGATATGACTGGCTGAGATTCAGGTGCCAGCAATTCATTTCCACTTAGGTTCCATTGGGGTTTGTCATTCATTTTCTGCCTTTTATGAGCTTTTCTTTCTTTTATCATCTTATTCCTGCCCCACCTCTACTAATGCACAAGATGGTGGGAAGGAAAGGAGAGGAGACAATGGCTTTCGTTGGAAATCTTCGCTGAGAACCAGAGCAGACACACAGAGAGGGAATGGCCAAGGCAATGGAAAAGACTTGGCCATTGAGGAGAATGAGTAGCAGGAAAGAGAGGAAGGCTGCCATTACATCTTGGAGCATTCACAGACTCTTCAGGTTCCCCAGCAAGTACCTTAATGAACGTTTCCATACGGCCGTTAAAGAGTTTATGATTATACACTGAGAGAGGCCTAGGTCTCCTCATTTTCTGTGGTTTAGGGGGAAGACATGGGGGCCTAGGGGAAAACGGAACAAAAGAAATCAACAAAAACAACCAACATGAACAGCAAACTGGAAAAGCTCTGAGAACTCATGGCCAGTGAGGGGCTGCGGGGACAGAATCCACCCCCACAGTCCTTGAGTCCCAGGGCTTCTGTTGACAGCACTCCATCTGTAAGCCTTCAGAAGTTTATGACTATATTTAAATGGATCTTGGTTACCCACCATGTGAAGCAGTTTTTAGGCTTAAAACTGTTCAAAGAAACAGGAGCATGTAACACAAATACATGCTAAATTGTCACTATTCAATAGGAAGAAAACAATAACATCGTATTCCATGGACCACTGTCTTGTCAATCTGGAGGCTACCATCCTGAAAAGCTAACAAGATGGAGAAGGAATTAGGAGAGAGAGAGAGATAACTGATAGCCGGAGAAAGCAAGAGACTTTCAAAGATGACCATAAAGGATGATTTCTATTGTTTTTTGGCTGAAATTCAGTGTTCAATTACCGTAGAATTATCTTCCTAATGCCTCTTGGCATTCCAAATGCACTGGATTAATCTTATCCCACTGGCCTGCTATGAACAAGGTAATCATTGCCCCCATTTTACAGATAAAGAAGCTAAGGTCTAGAAAGGGGCTCTCCCTTGAATGAATTTTTTATGTGAATTGGAACTGAATCCCAAAACAACCAGATCTAACTGCAGCTATGTGCTCTGGCCCTATGAGCCATTGGTCCCAGGGTTTGGCTGTGGGGCTGAAAGTGTCTTGCTTTGGTTTAAATTTGCCTTTTTCCTGAGTTCCACTGTTCAACAGACTAGAGCAGCCAAATCAGGGGGGGAAACACCAGTACAATTCACCAAGAGACAGTGTAACAGCCACAGACACTGGACACGTTTCCAAGGTTGCTGAACATGCATATACCTGTGGGTTTCTATTTGCTCATCTTTTATTACCCAGGGTAGCCTGACTCAACATGGCTATTTTCTTGGAATAATCTGTTTGAGATTAGGAAAAGTTCCCACCAACCAAGAAAAACGGTCACAGATTTAGAGGTGGAAGGGAGTTTTGAGGTCAAACTCATTCAGTGGTGTCAAACTCGGAAATGGATCCCTGCAAGCCACATATTGACTTAGAAAGTCACAAATTGACATTATCTATGTTGTTCAACATTTCCCAGTTACTTTTTAATCTGTCTTTATGAGGGACAGCTAGGTGGTTCAGTGGATAGAGAGCCAGATTCAGAGTTGGGAGATCCTGAGTTCAAATCTGACCTCAGACACTTCCTTGCTGTGTGACCCTGGGAAAGTCACTAAACTCCCATTGCCTAGCCCTTACCATTCTTCTGCCTTGGAACCAATACACAGTATTGATTCTTCTAAGGGTTTAAATTTCTTTTTTTTGGTTCATACCTGCCTCAGGTCATGGACCATAAGTTTGACACCTCTGATTTATAATCCAAACCTTCATTTTACAGATGAGGAAACTGACACCAACAGAGATTTAGAGACTTAACCAAAGTCACTCAGGGAAAACATGGCAGAAATCGGATTCGGATTCAGGTGATCAAAATCCAAAGCCAGTTTAAGGATTTGAATAAAAATTTGGTTCTTCTCTGGAGGTGAAGAATTGAATCATAGAACTGGAAGAACAGGTGAGAATACTAATACCCAGAAAGGGAAAATGACTTGCCCACGGTCACACAGTTAGTCTATGGCAGAGATTACCTAACATGCAAGCTGGGGTTTCTGTCCAGACCCACAGACAAGCATGGTTTCTTCCCTGCTACCAGGGCATTTGTTGACTTATTATATCAATACACCAAGCAGATTTAAGAAACCCAACTAACCCCCACCCAGGTCCCAGAGAGCAAATGTTGCTGGTCCCAGGCAGGACATGCATGGGAAGACACAGCTGACATCCAAAACATCTAGCTACTACCACTATAAAAACAAGGGTTGAAAGGATCAGTTTTACATAGAAAATGACTAAAGAAATAACTATGAAGGTTGAGAAGAACACAAGAGGCAAGATTGTTCCAAGCCCAACATCAATCTACAGTCTCTTGGTGAGAGAAATCCATTTATATCATTTATTTAAGTGACCTTTTGGGGGCTGTCAGTGATCTATCTGCCTTTGTGTTTTCAAGTAGAATGGCCAAAAGAAAATACCAAAAATCTTGCCTAGGGCCACAAGCTTCAAAACTTTGGAACAGTGTGCAACTTGAAGAAAACAAATATGTTAACCTTGTGTAAAGTAATGGATTTGGGGGTGAGGTGGGAGAAGCAATGGAAGGGAAAATGTTCTAACTTCTTCAAGGCATTTACACATTTGTAATTTAATCATATCCTCACAACAACCCTGTGAGGTAGGCAGAGACATGCCCATTTTACAGATGGGCAAGTGGTGGGAGTTCAAAGTGGTGCCCATATTCATTTACGTTAGGTAGTGGTAATAGTAAGTGATGATGATTTTAGGTCTCTGAACTTCAATCTGGGGTAATGGGTTGGGGTCAAGGGCACACAAAATTCTGAAAATGCTTTTGTCATACACTATCCAGTGGAATCGAGAAGATTGAATGAACACTCAGGGCCAAGATCACCAGATCCCCTTTGATTATAGGCTGGATAGACAAGGGTAAAAGAATACACATATCCCCCAAAAAACTAGGGTGTTGGCCTGGTTGCCTCCGCTCAAAAATAAAGTTCCCAGTGCTTTGGAGCCTGGAGATACATAGGGAAGGAGAGAGGTAAGAAACAATTTTCCACTTGTGTTGTCCACTCCTGGAAAGAAAGCTAAGGATCAGTTAAAAGCAAAAAGGTTGATTTCTTGTTGAGGCGCTTTGGAAGCAGGCCTCTGAGGTAGAATTTCTGATCAGAAAACATAGGGGTCTCAACTTCAAACAACATCAAATTGGTACAGACTTACTGAAGTGCTGGATGGGACACAAGGTGGGGAGCAGAGGAAGGGCTCAGCCAAGGAAAGTGAGGCAATCTAAGTCTTCCATCTCTTCTGCTGGTCAATGGCAGAGAGAGACAGACAGACGGACAGAGAAAGAAAGAGAGAGAGAGGGTAGGGGGAAGAAGAGAAGTTAGGATAGGAAAAAAGGAGAGGAGAGATAGATGGAGGAAGAAAAGAAAGAGAGAAAGCAGGAAAAAAGAAGAAAGAAAGAGAAAGGGACAGAGACAAGGAAACAGGAAAAGGAGATTTGAATAAAAAAGAGAGGAGAAGGTAAGGGGAAAAATAGAGGGAGAGAGAGGAAGAAGAGAAGTTAGGATAGGAAAAAAGGAGAGGAGGGAGAGTTGGTAGAGGAAAGAAAAGAGAGAAAGAGGGAAAGGGTAAGAAAGAAAGAGAAAGGGACAGAGACAAGGAAATAGGAAGAGGAGAAGAAAATAAAAAAGAGAGGGAGAAGGTGAGGAGAAAAAACAAAGAGGGAGAGGGAGGGAGAAAGGGGGAGGGAGGGAGAAAGGGGAAGGGAGGGAGAAAGG
>NC_058130.1:52890427-52904876 GCF_016433145.1 Gracilinanus agilis
GAGAGAGAGACAGAGAGAGAGAGAGAGAGAGAGAGAGAGAGAGAGAGAGAGAGAGAGAGAGAGAGAACACCACAAAGACAGAGAGGAAAAAAGAGAAACCAGGTAGTAATGTCCCCTTTCAATTTCAAGTTGGATCAAAACGCAAAGAGAAAATTTAAGATGTGACCTGTAGTTCATCCAGGGGACAAGAAGATGGTTGTTTTCATTTACAGAGAAAAAACCTATAGAAAGGCCTTGCTAGTTATTGTTCAGTTCTTCAGTCATGATAACTCTGTGATTTCATGGAGCATACCAGGCCCTTCTATCCTTCACTTTCTCTTGAAGTCTGCCCAAGTTCATGTTTATTATTTCCATGATTCTATATATCTATCTCATCTACCATCACCTTCTCCTTTCATCTTCAACCTTTCCCAATATCCGGGTCTTTTCCAATGAGGAATAATCCCTGTCCTCTGTCTCCTTTCAAAATGGAAATGATGATCCAATACCACTGGAGAGAAACAATGATTCATGGAGGTGAGTGTGTTAGAGATAGTCTCCAAGAATAGCTCTGATTGGGCAAGAATTCTCACATGATTTTAAAGAAAAATTATCCAAGAAAATCAGTGGATAATAGTTGCCAAATTTTAGTTTGGAGAATATAATCTGACTCTAGGATAGGGGAAGAAGTTTGTGTGTTGCCTGTCTCTGGCCAGCCTTAAAGATAGACAGGCAAAACCAAGACTTTGGGGACAATCCTGTTTGTATATTCTATACACTCCTGTAAAGACTAGTCTACCTGCAAATTAGCAGAGGAGATATGTCGATTCTTATCAACAACAAATACTTATTCAAGTTTGTTTGCTATTGCTAGCATAGCATAAGTATGCTCAGCATTGTGGAGGGAGGTCTGAGTTTTAGAGAAAAGTTTGATTCTGGGTGTTAAAAAAAAAGTAAATTTCTAAAACATATATGCAGTTGAAAACCAATGAGATCAAGAACCACTTTTTCCAGTCTTATTTCCCATTCTCTATTTTTCTCTCCAAACCTTATGCAGTAGATAAAATGACTTGTCTCCAAAGGGTCCCATCTATATTGGTAAAAGAATGAACTTTTGCCTTAGAATCTAAAGATCAAAAGCCAAGTCCCTGCTTTGAGATACAGTAATTGTTTAGCTTCAGGGAGATGATTTATTTTTTAAAAAAGAGAAAAATTTTAAATAGTGAAATTAAAACCAAGTTAAGCCTGGATTTGGAGCTAAAAAGTAATATTTAATTCATTCATTGCACAACACTTTAAGTTACTGTCAACTCACTGAAGTTAGGATTTCTTTTGCATGAGTTTTTAATTCAAGGTTTCTAAAAGTGATTTAAAATTAACTTTTTTGAAAACTCAAATAGAAATTTGTTTATGCTTTTTTCTTTTTTCATTTTAGCAAGTACGCATCTACTATTAGATGGTGAGCTCCTTGAGGGCAAGGATTATCTTTTGCTTCTTTTTGTAGCCTCAGTCTTTATCACAATGCAGACCATATAACAGAAGTACAAACATATATGGATGGTTGAATGGATGACCAACTATTGCTGCTCTGACATCTTTGTAAATTAACTCGTTTCTACTCATGGGTTAAAATGGTTAACCTGGCTCGCCAGCAAACTAAGTCAGAAGAGGATGAAGGTTCCTGGGCCTCCACTTAAAAAAGTAACAAAAGAAACAACTTTGAAGATTATAAGGCAACCCCCTCAAAACCTGTCTACAGGTTTGATAGCTGGTACTCTCTCCTGAACTTTGTGAGCTCCGGGAAATGAGAGGCAGGAGAAGCTTTCATCTTCTTCGCTGTTTGCAACCTTTGCTGGGAAATACGGTCATTAGTGCTGCTGGGAGAGGGAGCTTGCTCTTCACTCAAAATGAGATTGTCAAGAAGCTATTAAGGAGCTTTAAAATGTTCTTAGAAAGCTGCTCTGCATACCCACTGACCCACATGTACTGAGAGGCCCACAGCCTTCAGCTATCATCAGTAATTCTAATGTTTCCAAGCTCCAGGGACCAGAGGTAGGAGCTGCCTGGGTTAATCCTAAGGAAGATTCCTGGTTTCCCTGCCAACATCCCCCAGCAAAGGGAAAATTGTTCAGTCCACCTTTCTCCATGTTCCAGATCCCCTTGTAGATCAATAGCCATCAAGTTGTTCATATGACTTTCTTCTCTCTCTGTGGGACAACACTGACCATAGAGACTCTGAATTCATAGAACATAAAACCACTTGGTAAAGCTTCTAGAGCCAGCCTGCTGTTGACATCCTCATGTCTTTGCTGGGCAGATGGAGGGCAGTAAATAGGGGCAGAAGGGAAGCTTGGTAGTCAAAACCTTTGCTTCTCCTGCACACCAGAACAAGCCATGAAGGCAAACAGTCCCCGTGCCTTCTAGGCATGGGTATAACTACCACTTAAGGAATACCTGGAGAAATTCTGAAGAGTACAGAGGTTGGTGGGATTTGGAGAAAATCAATCTCTATGTTTTTAGCAGTGATATTTGCCATGTTTTCTGGATTTTCAAAATGCTTTTTTTGTCCCCTAAATATCTGACAGCTTTTAAGCAGCTGTTTAATTTGGAGGCATCGTATGGTGGCCCACTATTGAAGGCTGGCAATGATCTTAGCTGCATGACACCCTTGCATTCCCAGGCACCCCAACTGTTTCTGTTCTTTGTTCACTGTTTTGCCCCACTTCAAAAGTACTATCTCTTTTATTGGTTTGAGCTCCTGTGGATTCTACTCTGGCCTATAAACACATATAATAAAAAGTCCTTTCTGTCAAAGAGAAGTCAACAGAAAACCTAAGAGGCCAGGGCCAATGGCCATTCAAAGGATGACCACTTGTCAATACTGGTCCATGATTGGTCAGCAAATCATAGGGCAGGTGGGCCCTTGGGAGAGGGTCATGTAGAGAGCTTTATGAAGATTGGGGAGTTAAAAGATCAGTATTTGGCTTTTTTCCCCCAAAGAACCAAAAAGAAAAAAAAAAGGGAGAGGCATTCCCTGAGATGGTTCATTTGCTCAGTTAGTGTAAGCTGTTCCTCTTGAGAGAATACACTTGAATATGTCAGTTAGGGATAATGAATGGACACGGAAGCTTGTGGGGACTAGGGTACAAATTCTTAAGTCTTGATAATCGATAGTAAATACTAAGTACACATCCTGGGCATGGGCATACTTAGTGTCTTGACATTAATCATTGTTGTATCATGATTGGCCAGCAATAGTTCAATAAGCCTGGAATTGAATACAACCACCTGAAGCTCTCCTAGAATCTCTGACTTGATCTCCAGAGGTGTAGATGGGAGTCAGGACTTCAGTAGTATATATAAATCATTATCTCATACAATGTGACAATAGGCTGCCCAAAGAGAACCCATCTCCTTCAAATTTGACCTATATCTCAGCATCTGCATCTCTGGTCTACCATGCTATCAGGTATTTAGGAACCAGTTGGCTAGAAATGATAACGCAGCAAAAAACCAAAGGTCTGTCAGATCTTATGGATCTTCTCATATCAGTGCAAGTTAAGTAAGGAGGCATCAGGAACATCACGATATGTTTAATCTCCTCCCCATCATATTTCACATTCTGGTACCCCTCTCTTGGGGACCCTTCCTAAAGATATATCCCCATCCAATAAGAACCATGCACTGAAGCCAGGGGCCATGACCTATCTTAGAACCTAATGAGGACAAGAAAGAAATAATCGTCCCTCCCCCCTCAACAACTAGATTAAAAAACAAAGCCTTGAGGCTCTTACCTTGTGGTGCCACATTCTGCTCTTTCACCTGGGAAGAGAACTATGTGTAAATTTTCAGGTGTTTTTCTCATCCAGAGATAGCACATTGATCTTCTAAAAAAAACAGGATAACCCCCTTCCCCCATCCACATCTTTACAGCAGAAGTTAACTGATTATGCCAAATAAAAAAAGAATGCACCTGAAAGTATTTGCAGCTTGTTTCAAGGGATCAGCGTGTTGCTCCGTTATCCATTACTGAAATACCTGCCCACAGACAGGCCTCTAAAAGCTCTGAGAATCTTAGAGTCAAGAGGATCCCCCCATGGCCAGACTGCTTCCATTACCAATAAGAGATATATGAGACTAATAGTTCAAGACCATCCCTAATGGGTTTCTGGATAAGGCAAATCACATTGTGGGGCACATAGTAAGTGCTTAGTAAATATATGTTGACTGATGGATTAGAACCTTCCTTCTAGCATTTTGATTCAGGTTATACTGGGACATGATGGATGGACAACCAAGGGCTGAGGTGGAATCCACTACATGGTCAATGAGCTATAGCCAAGACCCCGCGGGCATTGGGTAGGTCCTCTATATGAAGATCTTTGGCAAGGGAGAGACTAGAATCACATAGAATGAGGAGGGGTAGATGATTATAATCTGCACCATTTAAGAATTCTCATATTTATGAGGTCAAAGATCATGAGATCTTAGAGACTTTAGAGGCCATCTGGTCCGATCTCCTTGTTGTAGAGATATGGAAACTGAGGCATAAGGGGGTTAAGTGTCTTGCCCAAGGTCATATAGATAATAAGTAGAAAAGCTGGAATTCACATCCAGGTCCTTTAACTCTGAATTCATTCCTCCATCCAAGTGAGCTCTTGGAATTAGAGAGGGAAGTGGTGGACATCCCTTGGCAGTACCTGCCTCCAAGTATCAGAGCAAAGTAATGGCAATTTAAAATGAAAGAACTCTCAGAATGACAGTCCAAGAGTTGTATTTGGAAAAAGAAAGACCCAGAGCCTCTGCTTTGCTCTGATCTTTTTAGTAGACCAATCAGTCCCTTAAGCTCTAGCCTCCTGGATGCCACTACGATGCTAGATTCCCCCAAATAAAAGACTGAGGATATTGACCCTAACTTACTGAAGCCCAGGGATGCCTATTGTTCTTGGAATTATTGGTGGGGAGGGACAATCAGCAGAGCTCATTCTCTTACTTCATAGATAGCCTCCTAATAGTATCTAGCTCTATTAAAGCTCATCCCAGCTTTCCCAACAAAATAACCAATGGTCTCACAACAAAGTGTTTCAAACTCCAGTCTAGCTCAGATCCCACCCAGGGAGATCCTGAGGATGTACCTTTCCAGGGCACTCAGGAAAGGAAAGTGAGTTGAAGCAGGATGAGTTAGGCAAAGGCATCTGGGTATGAAGAAGCAAGAAAAGATTTTGTCCGTGGTTAGGTTAGTATCTTAGAACAGTGCTACCAAACTCAAATAAAATCAGGGGCCTCTAATTTATACTTAAGGATCCCTGTGGATCAATCACATTAATATGTTTTAGATTGTAGAATTAGCTGCAGTTTATTATAGCTTTTGCAAAGATTTTTGGGGGCTCTGGAATGAAATGGGACACTGATTCATTTGTTCTAATAGTACTGAAGTCCCCACAATGGAAGAGATATTAATTGGGGGGGGGGTCTAACAATCTAGAGTAGGAAGAAGCAGTTCTCAGTCCTTGACTAAAGACCCAACAAGAATTCACCAACCCCAGTGCAAATGAAAGAATTTTAGGCTCTGGTTTCTAAAATGAACTTTTAGGATAAATAAGAAAAACTGGGGTTTGCCCTTTTTTTGTATCTCTGACACTTAGCACAGTGTCTGGGCATGTGGCAGATAACAATAATATTAATAATACTAGCTAACATTTATATAGTGCTTATTAAGTGCTAGGCACTATGCTAAGTTCTTAATAAATGCTTGCTGACTAACTTATTTCTATTGGCTTTGTACCTATGCATTATATATTTTACAGATATTTATTGTCTTCCCCATTAGAATGTAAGCTTCTAGTGAGACTGGATTCTCTCATTCTTTGTACTTGTATCCCCAGGGCCCAGCACAGTGTATAACATATAGAAGATGTTTAATAAATATTTGTTGACTGATGGCCCAAAGCATGGAGGAGGAAGAGGTGAAGAATGTGCCTGGTGAATGGTAAACAGTCCAACTTAATGGAAGCTTAGGGTGTAGGAGGAGAAATAATGTGAGAAGGCTGGAAAAGGTAACCTGAAGCCTGTCTGTGGAGGCTCCTGAATGCCAGGCTAAGGATTAGGACTTTAATGAAAACAAAACAGCATCTTTTCTTACCCTACCATTTGCCAAAACCCCAGTAGGATTTCTTCCTTCCTGGAGCCTTGAAGGAAGGTGCTGGTTTCTATGACAAATAAATATCCAATCCTGCTATGATATTTGCAAGAACCTCCTAAATGGCTTTCTAAAGGACTCCCTTCCCATCAGCCAAATTCTCCATAGTTTCTTTTGGATGGTTACTTCAGAGACCATTGCCAGCCGGAACTTCTCCTCTACTCCCAACTCTAGCCCATCCTAATCCCCTAGCTCCTCTGGATTGGTGAATGCCTCAAGAGCACTATATCTGGAAAACTGAAGTTTTATTTTATGTCACTCCCTCCTTTCTGGCCACCTTCACCTCCTTGCTCAAGAAGCCAACCATCTGGCCACTGCTTTTTACTTTTTCTTTCCCCTCCAGTTCTACAACTATGAAACAATCAAATTATATGTCATTGTTCCTGGATGGGAAGTGCCCATCTACCCTCCCTATGGCTTTACTCATCATCCCTCTACCTGAACCACTACTCCCCCAAGTGTATAGTCTCCATCATTAAAATGTAAGCTCAGAGGCAGCTAAGGGGCTCAGTGGATTGAAAACTAGGCTTGAGACAAGAGGGCCTGAGCTTCAGATAATAGCCTCCCTAACTGTGTGACCCTGGGGAAGTCACCTAACCCCCATTGCCTAGCCCTTACCACTCTTCTGCCTTGGAACCAATACACAGTATTGATTCTAAGATAGAAAGTAAGTATTTAAAAAAGGCAGTAGGTTCCTTGAGGGTAGAGGCTGTCTTTGCTTTGTATTTATATCCTCTGGTACCTAGTAAGCCCTTAAGAAATACTTTTTCATTCATTCTTCCTGCAGCATTTTAAACAACTGGAATCTCTGCATACTTCCAGGAGCCCACTGAGGGTGCCTGGCAGAATCAGAAAAGGCGACCAGGTTGAGTGTCACAGCACTGGATTGACCACTGACCAAAGGAGGGTCAGTCAACGAACATTTACTAAGCACCCACTATGTGCTATCTATTGTGCTAAGCCCTGATATTACTGTGTTTTTTATTCCAAAGCAGAAGAGTGGTAAGGCTAGCTAGTGTATAAATTACAGACAGGCAAAAGACAATCCCAGAGTTCGAAGAGTTTAAGTCAAATGGAGGAGAAAACATGCAAACAACTTTATATAAACACGATATGTACCACATAAATTAGAGATAATCAACAGAGGATTTGAATTAACTGGAGTCCTGACCAGAGAAAAAAGGAGATGAGTCAGAGGTTTTTCCAATTTCCTGGCTTCTAGACAGCATCTTTTCCTAAGAATTCAGAATACTTCTGCTGTGTCCATTATCTCATCTTACTCAGGGGAATTAGAAAGGAGCAGGGATCAATCTTCCTCACTTTGCAGATGAGAACCATAGAAGTTGGAATGACTTGCCTAGGGTCATAGACGGGGGATCTGGAATCAAACCGCTGCTTCCCCAGATGAGAGTGAAGACCTTGGGAAATATCACTAAGAATCTCTCCACCCACACCCCCTCACAAATCCTAAATAGCTAACTAGGATCCTGAAGTAAACAGGAATGGCAGATTTTGGAGAAGAGAAGAGAGACAGGAGATGTCAGGGGGTCTGGCACTTTAGAGAACTCATAGAAAGAGTAACAGCCAAGGGAAATGAGGAAGAAATTGGGTTGGAGGGTAAAAGGTAAGAGATCTTAGTGGTAGCTGAAAAATCATGACTAAAGGAATCTCTTTGGCAATAATGTCCCAAAATAGGGAAGGGGATGTCTTGGGGAGGGAAGTCACAAGTCCTGTGCACAATCCAAGATGTCAGGTATAGAAATGAAAAAAAAATCATAGCATAGGAAATAAGTTCTTTGCTTTCTCTATCAAAAGTAGATGGCTAAAATAGAGCATGAGGGGTTAGTAGAAGAGAGAAATAACATAAAAACAAGGAAGATAAAGAATGAGGTTTAAGATGACCAAAAGCACTCCCATCTCCAGCCCTGACCAATTTGTATGAGTGGAAACAATTGCCTAAGAGAGGACCAGAGAAGCTAGAGGAAGAATGGAGTAATTCAATTTAAGAAATACCTACTGAACCCCCCTTATGATGTCAGGCACTATTCTAGGGGCTGGGGATTCTGAGGCAAAAATATAGTAGCCCCTGCCCTCGGGAAGTTTACACTCTCCTAGGGAATACAGCTTTGCCAAGGATAAGCATATACAGAGTCATTTCAGGAATGAGGAAGTAATCAGTTAACAAGCATTTATTTTGTTGTTGTCATTTAGTTGTTTTCAGTCATGTCCAACTCTTTGTGACCCCATTTGTGTTGTTGTTGTTGTTGTTGTTTGTTTGTTTGTTTGCTTGCTTGTTTTTAGTAAAGATACTGGAATGGTTTGCCATTTTATTCTCCAGCTCATTTTACAGATGAGGAAACTGAGATAAGCAGAGTTAAGTGACTTGCCCAGGATTATGCAGCTAGTAAGTGTCTAACTCTTTGTGACTCCATTTGGGGTTTTCATGGCAAAAATACTGGAGTGGTTGACCATTTCCTTCTCCATCTCATTTTATGGATGAGGAAACTGAGGCAAGCACGGTTAAGTGACTTGACCAGGGTCACACAGGCAGTAAGTATCTGAGGCCAGATTTGAACTCAGGAAGATGAGTCTTTCTGACTCCAAGCCCAACACTCGATCCATTGTGCCACCTAGCTGCCCCCCTAAGTATTTATTCAGTATTTACTATGCGTCCAGCACTGTGCTAAGATCTGGTGAGGGCAAGAAAGGCCAGAATGCATTGCTTGTTTTCAAGATCACATTTGAATGGGGAAAACAACAGACTAAGAATTTTGTAGATAAAAGATAGAATCTGTAAATGGAGAGTAATCGCAGCAGGAAGCATGAACAGTGGGAGTAGAGGAACAGCCTCCTGCAGGAACAAGGGGAGACGAGAAGAGCCTCGAAGGAAGCCAGGAGTAAACCAATACTCGCTATGGGCACCCAGAGAGGCTTCTCCTAGGAGGTGGAATCTGACCTGAGCCTCGAAGAAAGTCACAGTCTAAGAGGCAGCGACAAGCATATGGTCCTGATATTGCTGTTCATTTGTTTTTAGCTGTGTCTGACTCTTCCTGACCTATTTTTGGAACTTTCCTGGCAAAGATACCAGTGTTTTGCCATTTTCTTCTTCAGATAATTTTACAGATGAGGAAACTGAGGCAAATGGAGATTTAATTATTTGTTCAGGATCACACCACTAATAAGTGTCTGAAGCCAGATTTGAACTCAGGAAGATGATGAGTCTTCCTGACTTCAGACCTGATGCTCTATCCCAACAAGGGTTCCAATTTATAACACTGAGTCAAATCCTATTATATCGTGCCTCACCATACTAGAGTTTTGGTGATCTGAGAGCCAAGATGGAGTTTCTTCCTCTAACACGGAAGGCTATGGATTCGAGGTTTACCTTATCCTCTGCCACCACTGTGAGGAAGGAGTAAGGGTGCCAAAGCTTTGGGTAGCTACCATGGTTCAACCAGTTAACTGCCCAGTGCTGGAAAAATCAGGATACAATCTGCAAGATCCTGGAGTTGCCTTTAGCTCATTCCAATGGGTGAGGGCCTTGTTTGCCAAGAAATATACACATTTTTCTCTTGGTCCAAGATCCTCCCCACATAGATGTTGTCTGCGTGGACAACTCAGCAGGAAGTACTCAGAAGTTTGGTCAGTACTAATTAAACACAATCATGCTTCATTTATCCAATATCATCAAGCATTCCAGATGACTGAAGCCAATTCACTCAAGCACCAAAATCTGTTTTATCTTAATTTTGGATGGATGCCTTTCTAGAAGATACCATGTACTTTCCTATTCTCTTCATAAACAAAGTATATGCTGAGTGCAACATAATTATATTATACAATAATATATTGTTTATATATTATGTATTATTAATAATATATGTGATAACAATATTATAAACATTAATTATTTTACTGGGCTTCAAGGTGCCTAAGGACATCCTGGTATTAAGAGTGAGGCAGAGAGGCAGCTGGGTGGCCCAGTGGATAGAGAGTCAAGCCTAGAGATGGGAGGTCCTGGGTTCAAATATGGCCTTAGACATTTCCTAGCTGTGTGACCCTGAGCAAGTCACTTAATCCCATTGCCCAGCCTTTTCTGCTCTTCTGTCTTGGAACCAATACACAGTATTGAGTCTAAGATGGAGGTAAGAACAATTCTGAGGGACTTATGAGACAGAACACTATCCACATCCAGAGAAAGAGCTGTGGGAACAGAAACACAGAAGAAAAATAACTGCTTGATCACATGGGTCGATGGGGATATAATTAAGGAATGGAGACTCTAAATGATCACCCTAGTGCAAATATTAATAATATGGAAATAGGTCTTGATCAATGAACCGTGTAAAACCCAGTGGAATTGCTCGTTGGCTATGGGAGAGGGGTGAGAGGAGGGGAGGGAAAGAACATGAATCATGTAACTATGGGAAAATATTCCAAAATAATTAATTAATTAAAATTTTTCAAATAAAAAAATAAGATGGAGGGTAAAGTTTTTTTTTTTTTTAAAGTAAGTCAAGGGGCAGCTAGGTAGCACAGTGGATAGAGAGCCAGACCTGCAGTTGGGAGGACCTAGGTTCAAATCTAATCTCAGATACTTCTTTGCTGTGTGATCCTGGACAAGTCACTTAACTCCCATTGCCTAGACCTTGCCGCTCATCTTTCTTAGAGTTGATACTAAGAAAGAAGGTAAAGATTTAGTAAAAACAAAACAAAAAAGTAAGTCAGGCTATTATGGCCCCCCCCCCCCCACTTCTCAACTTCTAGGCATTTAGAGTCTTTTGCTCTGTGTTTACGTCATTTTCCTCTTCACTGTCATCACCCATCACTTCTCTCCTTGTTTCTTGCTGCTCGTCTGCCGCCTACTGTCAAACCAAGTTGTAAAGACATGAGGGGGTTCTCTCTCTCTTCCATAGTAATCTCTAGGCACTTTCTAGCACCCACGTGGTTCTCAAAGACCATTTTTACTTCCAGGTTTGCAGTCACATTCTAAGTTGTATTCACCTCTGACTAAAGACCCAAAAGGGACAAAATCAAAATGTGGAAATATTGGTTCAAAGAGAGCCTGGCTCTTGTTGTTCCGGGTGGTGCTCAGCTTGGGGCTTACAGGCAGAGTCCTTCATGCATTTCCTTGGGATGGCCACTGCCCCGTGCCCACAGAAATGCCACGGTCATTTCCTAAAACTCCAGAACTCCAAGATTGTCGCCCCCACCCCGAGTTCTTCCCTCACCACTTCTAAAACCATGTTTTCTGGGATCGTCAGTGGTTATTCAGTTCAAAGCTCCAAGAAAAGACTGTTAAATCACATCTTGGAGTAAGGTGGGGCTGAAGGCTAAATAAACTTGGAAGACTAGATGTGTCAGGATCTGAGCCAACTAAAACTAATTAATTTTTTATTGCATTAAGAGCATCCATGCAAAGATTTAATAAAAGATTGCATTTGCTACGGCTAATGGTAGAGCAGGAAAGAAATACTCTGTCTTCCAAGTAAGAGTCATCCAGGAACCTATAAAGCATTCCATCTTCCAAAGAGGAGATAGTTCACTTAGGAAAACAATGTGAAATCTGCTACCAGTAAGCGTCCTTGGCTCTCCTTTTGCGGTTCTGAAAGCCTCTGTCTGGCCAGTGCCTGGTTTTAAAGGTACGGTTCAAAAGACAAAGAGAGATCACTAGACATCTCTCTATCTTCCAGAAGATGGTGATGGAGAAGCGTTGGGGTTTCCTACCTTTACTCAGCACATTCCCTTCCCCTAGTATGACCTTCCATTTCCCTTGGAACTTCCCAAAAAAATCCCATTCACTACTCAAAGCCCAGAACAAATATCCTTTCCTCCAAAAAGCCTTCCCTAAGCCTATGTTTCAGAGCAGGAAGGGACCCTGGAGACCTAGAACAACTCCTTCCTTTTCCAAATGAGGAAACAGAAGCCCTAAAAGGGTCTATGGTTACACTAAATGTAACTGTGACTAAAATGTCACAGTCTCCTCATCAGCCCAGCCAGAACTGTGTACATTTTGTACATTTGGCCTATTGTACTTCATATTCTGCTACATTTTTTTGGTCTCTGATTAGACGATAAGCCCTCTTTGAGGTCCTCTTTGCATCCTTATATAGTGCCTTGCACACAGTAGGTGCTTTAAAAAATAACCAACAGGGGACAGCTAGGTGGCTCAGTGGATTGAGAGCCAGGTCCAGAGACAGGAGGTCCTGGGTTGAAATCTGGCCTCAGATAATTCCTAGCTGGATGACCCTGGGCAAGTCACCTAACCCCCATTGCCTAGCCCTTACTGCTCTTCTGCCTTAGAACTGATACACAGTATTGATTCCAAGATGGAAGGTAAGGTTTTAAAAAAATAACCAATGGAGGAAGAAAGGAAGGAAATAAGACTTTATTAAGCACCTATTATATGCCAGACATTGTGCTAAAAATTTTACAAATATTATCTCAAAATGAATGGATAAATGAGTCAATAAATGAACAAATATGAGACTTTCTCTGTCAGAAACATTTCCTCCATGGAATTAGAGCAACTGCATGGGCAAGGATTTTGAGATGTGGTGGCATAGGTTCGTCATCTTTCATCCATCTAGCAGCCATCATCTTCCCCATCATGTTATAAAATGTTTCTTTGATCTTGGATATTCTGTGACATTTCCATTTCCATTTCCCTCATCTCCCTTGGCCAATTTTGACCAGACGCTGAAAACCAGCTCAGGACCACACAGGTCATAAATGGTATTCAAATCAAGGTCCTCTGACTTTGAGGTCAATCCACTTTCCACTATCCCACATTAAATGAGCTCTTCCTCCTCTGAATTCCCAGAGCATTTATTGTCTCCCATGGCATATTATCTAGTACTTCCTTATTCTTTTCCTGTTATCTACATTAAATACAGATATAGGAATGTTTGTCCTTAAGGCAAGCAACATAAATCATAAATTCAGTTGTGACCATGGTTGGAGTTCCATGACACCTCTGGCAGGCTGTAGCATCATACAGTTGGAGGGATGGGAGTGAGGGGTTAGAAAATAGTTTGGGATAGAAGAGTAGTTCACCAGTCCCATCTGGTAACTTGACAATTGAGTACTAATCTCTGCCGGTACTGGTTGCCAAGGGTCTACATACTACCATCAGTGCCCACTCTCTAAACTTAGCACTGTAGGACAACAACCTTTAGGTCCAGTCCTAGTTACTGTTCCAATTTGAATCATATTATTATTTCACTTTTCATGCGTTTGTCATATTATGTAGCCTAGACTTATGTACGTTCTCTAAAGGAGGGGAAAAGGCTGTCTTATATTTCTTTTTATCTTCCCTAATAAACCTTCATATGTCACTATGCCGATGTGTCACAATGTCTATATCTAGGAATAAGCAGTAAGAACTCAGCTGAGTTGTTGATTAATTGACTAATCGATACATACTATAGTTGAGTATTTCATGATGAGAATAGTAAGTGAATAGAAGGCTGGAAGGCTGGATGTAGAGGGGGAAAGTGGACTTATAGGTTAGGGAAAGTATATCTTGGGAAAAGCTGTCCAATATTAACTTAGCCACTAAATGTAGACCAATTGCCCCTCTTCCCTCCCAGTTCCAATGTTTATTCCTTCCTCTCCACCATTTACCCCCTTTTCTCACCCTCACCCCCTAAGAACTTCTACTCCCAGGAGAGCCCTGCCTTCTCCCCCATCTTCCACCTTCAGTGTGGGCTCCCTCCGTGCTACCTTAGCCCTAGAGTCAGAGGGATGGCTAGACATAACCCAGGGAATGAAGGGAGGAGGGAAATGACAATCCTTGGTCAGCTACTCCTAGAGAAATCTCTCCATTCTCAACAAAACCAGGCTTCAGCTGAGCATCTGCCTCAGGGAGGAACATTTGGCTGGTCACCCAAAAAGAGCCAAGACCAGGGAACTCCATCCACCCTGTGGGGCTTTAAAAGCAGGTAACACAGGACTTCTCCCTGGACCTGGAGCACATAACTCACCTTCTCCAAGGGTCTGCTTCAATAAATCATGCTTAGCCTGGAGCTTGGTGATAAGGTTACTGCCATTCACATATTCTTTAAATTTCTGGAAAACAGAAGGCAGAAGAAAATTAAAGATGGTGGGCCAAGAGGCTAGCTCCCACCTCTGGGGTTTAAGTTGGTATTCGGGGAGTTGGGCAAAAGGAGAAGATGTTGCTCTCAAAAGAGTGGAAAGGAAGCCCAGAGAACTTGCTGTTTCCTCTCTCTCTCTCTCTCTCTCTCTCTCTCTCTCTCTCTCTCTCTCTCT